>NW_005871403.1:898549-901567 GCF_000147115.1 Myotis lucifugus | reverse complement strand
CCAAGCTGGCAGAGAGGGGCAGTTAGGAGTGACCAGCCCGGCAGGGAGGGGGCTGTTGGGAGCGATCATGCCAGCAGGGGGGGGCAGTTAGGGGCAACCAGGCAGGCAGGCAATTAAGAGCCAGCAGTCCAGGATTGTGAGAGGGAAGTCCAACAGCCACGGGATTGGGCCTAAACCGGCAGTCGGACATCCCCCAAGGGTCCGGGATTGGAGAGGGTGCAGGATGGGCTGAGGGGACCCCCCCTCCATGCACAAATTTCATGCACCCGGCCTCTAGTTTGATAAATAGGATGAAAAAAGCATCCATCTTTAATGAAACCAAGAAGTCATCAATAAACAAACTGAAGTTCAAATGACACTGGAGCACCAGGGAACAACTTGAAGAGAGACTTGTTGGGTCAGAAAAGCTGAGAAATGGGGCCAGTATAACCTGTGAGCCAAACCACGGAGGGTTTTCCGAAGCTGCACATGTTTATCCTCCTTTCCTAATATCAGGGAAACTTCGCTCCCAACTACCCCTCCACATTGCCATCAACAAAATTAAACATCATGAATTTCATTTAATTATTTCCCTACTCAAATGCCTTAATAAGTTAAAAACCAAATCTCCAAAAAGAAAAAAATTAGGATACTATTATGAACGTTATGCCAGTATTCCAAAATTTAGATGAAACATTAACAAACAATTTAAAGAAAAACACAACTTACTAAAATTGACAATAAATAGAAAATTTAAAGAGGCCCATATTCATTAAAGAAATTAAATAATAATTTACAACCTTTCCATACAAAACTTCCCCTTATAATCCCAATCAAAATCCAAGGTTTTGTGCATGTGTGGAAATTGACAAGCTAATTCTAAAATTTATGTGGAAATACAAAATGTCAAAGAATAACTAAATATAATCTAGAAAAAGAAAAGTTGGAGGACTTATACTACTAGATAGCAAGACTTACTATAAAACTACAGTAAGGGCCCTAACCGGTTTGGCTCAGTGGATAGAGCATTGGCCTGAGGATTGAAGGGTCCCAGGTTCAATTCCAGTCAAGGGCATGTACCTTGGTTGCAGGCACATCCCCAGCAGGGTGTGTGCAGGAGGCAGCTGATCGATGTTTCTCTTTCATTGATGTTTCTCACTCTCTATCCCTCTCCCTTCCTCCTATAAAAATCAATAAAATATATCCAAAAACAAAAACAAAAAACTGCAGAGAGAAACCAAGATGGTGGTATAGGTAATCACCTATACTTGCTGCCTCTCACAACCACATCAAAATTACAACTAAACGGCAGAACAACTACCACCCAGAACTGCAGGAAAGCTGTATGAGTGGAAATTCTACAACTAGAGAGGTGAAGAAAGCGCATTGAGACTGGTAAGAGGTGTGGAGGCGAGGAAAGTACTGGCACCTGGATGTGCTGTTCTTTAAACCGGGAGGGAGATACAAGCTCCCACTTGCTCTGAATTCCAGTTACGGGCGAGACTCTGGGGGACCCAGACACATATGGGGAGAAACTGGACTGTCTGGAATTGGGACAGGAACGTGAGGGCAGCTTACTCTTAGAAGTACTCACAGCAATCACTGTTCCTGCACGGGTGCGCGGGATGCGGAGAACCAGGGACTTCTCTGGTTCAGGGAAGCCATTGCTGTTTGCTCCGCCCTGGTGATTCCCAGAGACCCCGCCCCATCCAATTTACAACCCCACCCAAGCTGTGTGCATTGGCTTTTGCATATGAATGGCCTGTCCTTTCCCCTAAAACAAACTGCAGCTGGGTCAGAGAGCCCCAGAGATTCCAAAAGAAGGCCCACTACCTGGCAGTAGTAGCAGCCTTGCTTCACAGCTGGGCCTCATCTGGGCACTTCCAAACCCCATACAAAGAGGAGGAATCTGTAGATGTCTCTGTAGCTCCTGCTGGGCGGCCCCAGACAGTGGCTGACCTTGCACCTCCTTGGAGATGATAACGGATTACAACTCTTCATATCCATAAGAGACACACTCAAGAGGCAGACTCAGTGAGCACCAAAGCCCCACTGAAGCAAGTCCTGCCCCATAAGCGTGTCTCCTGTGCAACAGATCTTCCAGTGTAGACACAGCTGGTCACCACAGCCAATTGGCCTGGAAGTCAATTCCTCCCAGTGATACCAACAGCAATCAGGGGTTAACTACAACAAGACTGTGCAAACATCCCACAAAGGGGTGCACCAAGAGTGTCCACCTCAGGTGACTGGGGAGGCTGAGCCACTGGGCCCTATAGTACACCTACCACACAAGGCCATTCTATCAACTCAAGGAAACTTAGCAGGTACCCAGTACATAGAAACAAACACAAGGAAGCAGCCAAAATGCAGAGACAAAGAAACAGGTCACAAATGAATGAAATGGATGAAAGCAAAATACTGGATATAGAGTTCAAAACCTCGGTTATAAGGTTACTCAAGAATCTTCTAGAAACCTCCGAGAAATTTAGTGAGACCCTCAAGGATATGAAAAAGGACCAAGCAGAAATTAAGCATACACTGACTGAAATAAAGAATAATATACAGAGATCCAACAGCAGATGAGAGGATCCCAAGAATCAAGTCAAAGATTTGAAATACGAAGAAGCAAAAAACACTCAACCAGAAAAGCAAAAAGAAAAAAAAATCCAAAAATATGAAGATAGTGTAAGGAGCCTCTGGGACAACTTCAAGCGTACCAACATCCGAATTATGGGGGTGCCAGAAGAAGAGAGAGAGCAAGATATTGAAAACATATTTGAAGAAATATTGACAGAAAACTTCCCCTACCTGGTGAAAGAAATAGACTTACAAGTCCAGGAAGTACAGAGAACCCCAAACAAGAGGAATCTAAAGAGGACCACGCCAAGACACATCATAATGAAAATGCCAAGGGCAAAAGACAAAGAGAGAATATTAAAAGCAGCAAGAGAAAAACAGTTAGTTACCTACAAGGGAGTACCCATACGACTGTCAGCTGATTTCTCAACAGAAACTATGCAGGCCAGAAGGGAGTGGCAA
>NW_005871403.1:881820-898225 GCF_000147115.1 Myotis lucifugus | reverse complement strand
ACAGGAGAGATTGGACAAAAATCTTACACCTATGGACAAGGACAATGGGGGGGGAGTAAGGGCATGGGGTGGGGTGGGAACCGGGTGAAGGGGAGCTATGGGGGGGAAAAAGAGGAACAACTGTAATAATCTGAACAATAAAGATTTATTAAAAAAAAAAAAACCTACAGTAAGGAAAACTGTGAGGTAAAGGCAAGGGGACAGAAAACAGTCTAGAAATAGGCCCAAACATATGTGGTCACTAACTTGTGACAAAACAGACATTACAGTACAGAAGAAAAAGGAATGTTGTTTAGTAAATGGATCAACTGACTACCCATTTGTAAGAGTAAATGAATCTTGACCCCTAAACCTCATGCCACATACAAAAATCATTTCCAGGTAATTTACAGCACTAAATGTGAAAGATAAAACAATAAGAACTCTGAGGGGCGGGGGGAGATAGAATATCTTCCTGACCCTGGTGTAGGCAAAGTTTTCTTAAGTTATGACACAAAGCCATTAAATAGAAAAGAAACAACAGCCCTGGCTGTTGTGGTTTATGGTTAAAAGGGTCTCAGGTTTGATTCCCGGCCAAGGGCATGTATCTACCTACCTGGATTGCAGGTTTGATTCCCCAGCCCTGTTCAGGGCAACCAATTGATGTGTCTCTCTCACATTGGTGTTTCTCTCTCCCTCTCTTTCTCTCTCCCCACCCCCTCCCTTCCACTCTCTCTAAAAATCAATGGAAGAAATATCCTTGGATGAGGATGAACAAAACAAAAACAAAACAACAAAGAAACAAAACACTGGACTATAATAAATTTAAGAATTTCTAGTCATCAAAATAAACCATTAAGATAGTAAGAGGCATGTCACAACGTGGATAAGTCCTTTATAACATACTAAAGGCCCGATGCATGAAATTTGAGCAAGAGTAGGCCTTCCTTCCCCCCGCTGCCAGCACCGGCTTCCCTCTGGCACCCGGGACCCGGGCTTCCCTCCTACCACTGGCAGACACTCGGGACCCGGGCAGCCCTGGCTTCGTCCCGAAGGTCGTCCAGAAGGATGTCTGGAAGGATGTCTGGTCTAATGAGCATATTACGCTTTTAGTATTATAGATATATCTGGCAAAGGATTTATACCCACAATACATAAAGAACTCTAACAATTAATAACAAAAAGACAACCCAATAGGAAAACAGGCAAGAGACTTACATAGGAATTTCAAAAGGAAGATATTTAAATGATTCATAAACTTACAAGAGGTGTTCAAACCAGCAGTCATCAGGAAAACCCTAATTAAAGTCATAATAAGCTACCTCACCAGAATGGTTAAAATTGGCAAGTGTGGCAAGGATGTGGAACACCTGGTGTCTGACACTTGGGAGTGTAAACCAACACACTGACAGGATCTACCAAAGCTGAGCCTGCACACACCCCATGAGCCAGAAACTCCCAGCAGGTGAGATCCATTTCTACAAGGAGGAATGGTGAGAGGGAGGAACCAAAGAAGAAACCATAGCAACAAGCCATTTTTATTGCTTCTTTTAGCTTCTTAACTCAAGGAGGCACTGGGGTGGGTGGAACACAACAGGGTTTCTTCTAAAAAAGAAGAAAGAGGCATCGGAAGAGGTACTTTATATACTGCTAGACCACTTGAATTGTTTTCCCACTTAGGGCCTATTAGTTTTCTAGTTTAAAAAATAATAAAGTGAATTTCAAAAGTAAGATAGCTCGAGTAGATGGTTATCTCCAGTAGAATTCAAACATGTGGAAGTGGGGAACTACAAGGTAACAAAAGAATTAAGTAAATAGCAAGAGAACTATTCAAAGAAAAATTCCTGGCTCTGAAGACCCATACTGCACATTTCTCTGCTACTTTTCCTAATTCCTTCTCTAATCCTTAGTGAACTCCTATGAGGTTATCTCATAGGAAAAGAGGAATGAAACACCATTACAGCAGACCTCAAACTTACTCCCCTCAAGGTTACCGAGTACTGGACAGCCTCATAGCATCCTAAGGGTAAATAAGATTGCATTATCATTCCCATTATACTAGTACTTAGGGGGTGATGTTAAAAAAGAAAAATAAGTGTTTTATAAGAACAGTACTCTATACTCAGGTTCCCTTATTTCCATCCAGGACTCTTCCTCTCAGATTATACTCTAAAAAACTTAGAGATACAAAATGTAATAGAGAAAGCCAGCTGGTTAGAGCCTTATCCCCAGACATCAAGGTTACAGGTTTGATCCCCAGTGAGGACAACATACAAGAATCAACCGATGAATGCATCATAAGTAACTGGAGCAACAAACTGATGTTTCTTTCTTTCTCTCTCTCTCTCTCTCAAAATCAATAAATAAATGTTTTTTAAAAAAGAAAGCCAGGCCCTAGCCAGTTTTCTCAGTGGTTAGAGCGTTGGCCCACAAACTAAAGGGTCCTGGGTTCGATTCTGGTCAAGGGCACACACCTGGGTTGTAAGCTCAATCCCCGCAGGGGCACATGTGGGAGGGAACCATCGATGTGTCTCACATCGATGTTTCTCTCTCTCTCTCTCTCTCCCTCCCCTGCCCCCTTCCTTCCACTCTCTCTAAAAATCAATGGAAAAATATTCTCAGGTGAGGATTAACAACAAAAAAAAGGAAAGCCAGTTCTAGCTTACTTGACCTCACACAAACCAACATAGGTTTGTAGAAAAGCCTTTGCCTTAAACCAGCCGTGGGCAAACTACGGCCCGCGGGCCGGATCCGGCCTGTTTGAAATGAATAAAACTAAAAAAAAAAAAATAAAACCGTACCCTTTTATGTAATGATGTTTACTTTGAATTTATATTAGTTCACACAAACACTCCATCCATGTTTTTGTTCCGGCCCTCCGGTCCAGTTTAAGAACCCATTGTGGCCCTCGAGTCAAAAAGTTTGCCCACCCCTGCAAAACTGTCTCTCAATAATACTAATTACACTAAGATTTCAAAATATCCAGAATACATTTATGGTTATGATTTATAATAAGATATATATTTGGTCTATGTTCCTGTTCCTGGCACAGAGCTCCTGAAACCTTTGGAATTTCCAAAGTGATGTCTTTTATTATGATAATGATGTGACTTTCAGAAAGATTGGGGTCTGGTTTCCTAGCCCAGTGGTCGGCAAACTGCGGCTCGAAAGTCACATGCAGCTCTTTGGCCCCTTGAGTGTGGCCACGAAATTTCAATTCCACTGTAAGTGCGCGCCCACACGTGGTATTTTGTGGAAGAGCCACACTCAAGGGGCCGCAGTTTGCAGACCACTGTCCTAGACCAACCATGTGATTAGAGCTTTGGAACTTTCAGTCCCACTCCCTGACCTTCAGAGAGCAGATAGGGCTGGAGGTTGAGTCCAATCACCAATGGCCAATGAGTTAATCAATTGTGCCTGTATAACACACTCCATAATTACCCAAAGGAGAGCTTCCTAGAGCTTCCAGGCTAGTGAACACACGAAGGTTCGATGAGAGTGCCTACCCAGAGAGCATACCTTGTTTATGCATCGCTCCCATCAGGCAGTTCCCGGTACAGAGGAACCTTGGTTCTCAAACTCAATTCATTCTGGAAGGCTGTTTGAGAAGCAATTTGTTCGAAAACCAAATAGTTTGTTCCCTTATAAATCAGGTAAATTGAATTAATCCATTCCAGACACCCAAATGATTCCCTGTTTTAACCTTTCTTATATACAGTACATGCCTAATGTAGTTTAATCTATAAACAAACACTCCTTAAATTTATCAAACCACCCCTACTAGCCTTAAACAAATCACTTTAGCACTCGGTCCAGGGATGTCTTTCCGGTCAGCATGCAGCATCTTTGCTGGTTCATATAGCACTGCCTCCAAGAAATGGCTGTCTCTGGCTCACTGCTTTTCGTTTATCCCAATCGACAACAGTTTTTCTACTTCCTCAATTGTCTGTAATCATTGTTTCTTTCACAATCTTAGCAACATTAGCACTCTAGATGGCCTCTTTCTGCTTTAAAATTGTGCAAACAGTTGATTTTGCCAGCAAAAAAAGCATTCCCTCCTGTTTGTTGCCTGAGAGATGCTTTTTGTCATGCTGAGGTATCAGCTTGAAAGGGTTGTCAGGTAGAAAACCTAAGTTTCATTCGACAACTGAGACATGTTTTCTGTGAACAACTTGGTCGAGAACCAAATTGTTTGAGATGGGAGACGTTCGAGAAACAAGTTTTTATAATAAAATGATGATCTGGTAAATAACATGTTTCGTTGAGTTCTGTAAGCTGCTCTACCAAATTAACTGAACCCAAGGAGAGGTTCCTCAGAAGCTCTGGCAACAACCTGAACTTGGCCATTAGTGTCTAAAGGGGTGGAGGGGCAGTCTGTGGTACTGCGCCTTGAACTTGTGTGATCCGATGCTATCTCTGGGTAGATAGTGTCAGAATTAGGTTAACTGGTTGGAGGTGCTGGAAAAAAAAACCTCATTCGACCATCACTGACCTCAAATGAATTTGTAAGTTGATAATGAAGTACCCACCTACTTGAACCTGATTTGCCCATAATTCTTCAAATGTCTGAAGTCCTACCTTTTTAACAGTCAAACAGAAGACATCAGCCTCTTCCACAGTTACAGTCAAAAACAGTTTCTCAGAAGTTAGAGCGTTGGCCCTCGAATTGAAGGGTCCCAGGTTCAATTCCAGTCAAGGGCATGTACCTCAGTTGCAGGCTCGATCCAAGGCCCGGGTTGGGTCCCATTCAGAAGGCAACCAATGGATGTGTCTCTCTCACATCCACGTTTCTCTCCCTCTCTCTCTCTCTCTCTCTCTCCCCCTCCCTCCCACTCTCTCTAAAAATCAATGGAAATACATCCTCAGGTAAGGATTAACAACAACAACAAAACAGGTAAAAGTTTGGGATAACTTTCTGGAAAATAAGTGAATCACTATATCACTCTTTTGCATATAAATACATTCCAGAGATCAAAGATGTAAATGTGAAAAAAAACTGAAACCATAAGTACTACAAGAAAACAGAGGGGGTCATTTTTACAATCTCAAGGTAGAGAAGTCCTTAACATGATATGAACCCTAGAGATCATTAAAGAACAGACAGGTATGTTGAACTATGTTAAGAACTTCTATATACCAAAAAGAGGCTTAAAAAAGACCAAAAAGAGAGAGAAACTGGGGAAAACATTTTAATACATACAACAAAGAGCTACCAACTCTGATTCCCTCTTTTTTCCTAACCTCCCACAGCCCAAGTACCAGAGTCCTAAAAACCGTATCTTCTAAACATCTCCCCAACCTCTCCAGGCCTCTCCATTTCCACTGTACCATCACACGCCCTAAATCCATTCTTGCCAATTCTCCAGAGTAGCCAGTGTTTTATATACTTTAATAAACTCGTATGCCAGTTACTTTATAATAGACAATACTCTGCTCAACCACATAGTTAAGTCTAATACTCAGACATATATGTACTCCCATACTAGCATAAAAGTACCTGGAATACTGATTTGTAATCAGAAAATTACCCAATGATTACAGAAAGAAAGCAAAGTGGATACTCCCCACACCCAAGAAAAGAAAAACTGCTTTTTTTTCCTTGACTATAAAAAAAAAGTGCTTGCTCTGGCCAATGTACTCAGTGATTAGATCATCAGCCCGCACACCAAGGGGTCACAGGTTTGATTCTTGGTCAAGGGCATGTGCCTGGGTTGCAGGTTCAATCCCTGGCCCTGGTTGGGGCATGTTCGGGAGGCAAACTATTGATGTGTCTCATGTGTCTCTCTCACATCGATATTTCTCTCTCTCTCTTTCTCCTCCGCAACCCTCCCCGCCCCCTCCCTGCACCCTCTCTTCACTCTCTCTAAAAAGCAATGGGAAAAATACCCTCAGGTGAGGAATAACAAAAAAAAATTTTAAGTGCTCATTGCAAAATCTTAAGATACATAAAATTTGAAAGAAGAAAGCTTTAAAAATCACCCTTATCTCCCCATCTGAAAGAAGCCCCATTAACATGTTAGAGAGCATGCTCCCATGCATCTATTTATAGACACCCCCCCCCCCCACAAAGGAAGCATGTACTTGCTGGGGGGTTTTAATTTTAATATAATCCATTTCCACCTTTTTGCTTATCTTTACCTCTCTAAGCAGCCAGTTTACATCTGGCATGTATCCTTACATACCTTTTTTCTGCTCATACAATCTTAAGTTAAACACACACACACATTTTATTTTGAAAAAGCGATCATAAATAAATGTCTGAATCTTGCTTTCCTCACTCAATAGTACACTACAGAAATCCCTCCAAGTCAACTGTATATATACAACTCTTTAAAATCTGCATAATATTTCATAGTGTGACTATTTCACTATTTATTGAGCTGTTCCTTTACTTAGGATCACTCACTTGTTTCCAGCTTTGGCCATTTTAAGGAATGCTACATTGATTCTTGGGCATATATCCCAATTCTCAGGCTCTTATGGTATAAGATAGATGCCAGGAATCCAGGTTGCTTAGTAAAAGGTTATCTCTAATGGTAACAGGTATATGTCTTCATTCCAATATTTTTACCTACCTACTATATCCAAGGCACTAAACTAGGCACTGAGGAGACAGCAGTAAGCCAACAAGAGTTAAATGCCCAGAGTTAAGCTTACATCCTAAGAGGGTAGGTTTAGAAGAGAGACCACATCAAAAGAAACACATATTTACAGTATGCTACAGAGTGGTAAGTGCTTTGGAAAATAAGTATGGAAGCAAGGGTAAACAGGGGGAGGGAGGGACTGCCATCTTATTTAGGGTGGCTTAAGAAAGCTTCATTGAAAACAGCATTAGAGTAAAAACCGAAAAAAGGGTGGGAATGTATCTGCATATAAATCTCTCTGGAGGAGGAAGGTCTAGGCAAAAGGAAAAAAGAGCAATGGGCCAGTATAGAAAGCTTCAGGAGCCATGAGGAGGCCGGTGTGGATGGAGCAGGAGCAGTGAGGTGCAGAGAAGATGGAGTTGGAGAGAGCAGGGTTGGCCTCTACTCACAGACATGGGAGCACTACAGGCCTGCACAGAGATAGCAGGCCCTGACTTGCATCACCAGGATTACTCTAATTTCCATGTGGAGAATATTCTTCAGGATATAAAAGCAAAATATCACCGGACAGCATTCCAACAATCTATCTATAATAATAAAAGCGTAATATGCTAATTAGACTGGACGGCCTTCTGGACGAAGCCAGGGCTGCGAGGGAAGCCAGGTCCCGGGTGCCAGAGGGAAGCCGGTGCCAGCAGCCGGGGGAAGGAAGGCCTACTCTTGCACGAATTTCATGCATCGGGCCTCTAGTATAATATAAAAGCCTAAGCGGCCCTAGCCTGTTTGGCTCAGTGGATAGAGCATCAGCCTGAGAACTGAAGGGTCCCTGGTTTGATTCTGGTCAAAGGCACATGCCCAGGTTGCAGGCTCGATCCCCAGTAGGGGGCGTGCAGGAGGCAGCCAATCAATGATTCTGTCTCATCATCTATGTTTCTATCTCTCTCTCTCTCCCTTCCTCTCTGAAATAAAAAATATATAAAAAATTAAAATAAATAAAAAATTAAAAATAAATAAAAATAAAAGCCTAAGCAACTGGCCTATCAGCCAGTAGTTATGATGCGCACTGACCACCAGGGGGCAGACGCTCAGTGCAGAAGTGGAAACCACAGGCATGGAAACATGGAACAGACTGATGAATCTCAGAGGGAAAGGGGGGGGGGGAGGGCGGGAAGAGATTAACCAAAGATCTTACATGCATACTAGAGGCCTGCTGCACAGATTCGTGCACCGGTAGGGTCCCTTGGCCTGGCCTGCGGGGATGGGGCCGAAACTGGCCTTTCAACATCCCCAGAGGGGCCCCGAATCTGGTTTACTGCACACTTGCATTTGCGTTCCACACCCTGTACGACAGCAACTTTGCAGAGTGCCCTCTCATACTTCGGAGGCCCCTCGGGGGATGTTGGCGAGCCGGTTTCAGTCCCATTCCCTGCAGGGCCAGGCTGAGGGGACCCCACCTGCCAGAGGGACCCCACTCACTTTGCAGACGCCCTCCGAGCCATGGCACCACCCCAGGTGCTGCTGGCCGGGGAGAGACCATGGGAGGTTGGCTCCAGGGCATGTCCAGCCCATCTCGCCCAGTCCCTCCCCTCCAGCCACCTTCTAATTAATTTCCTTTTAATGTGCACCAGGTCACTAATATTCTAATAATTCATATTTCCACAAGTGATACATGAGAATATTTTACATCTCCTCCCTAATTCCACCACTAAGAACTCCTGCACTTTTTAATTTTGCTAATTGAAGGGTAGGAAGTGACATCTCACTGTTACTTTAATTTACAATTCCCTGACTACTTGTTCATGAATATTCATATATTTATTAGTCATTTTTATCCCTTATGATAACCAATAACTTATATACTTTGCTTACTTTCTCTTCGGGTAACCTTTTCCTTATCAATTTGAGAGAGGATTTGTATATTTTAGATATTAGCCTACCTGTTGTGTTAACAATGCACAACAATATTTTCTCAAACTATTATCTGCCAATTGCATTTTATTATGGTGTAATTTACATATACTAAACACACAGATTCAAGTGTACAATGAGTTGTAATGTATATAACCATGTATAACTACCCTTTCAATCAAAATAGATAACATTTCCATCACCCCAAAGAGTTCCACCCTGGCCAGTGTGGCTCAGTCGTTTGAGTGTAATCCCATGCACCAAAAGGTCATAGGTTCGATTCCCAGTCAGGGCTCATGCCCAGGTTTCAGACTCCAGTAGGAAGTGTGCACGAGGGAGCCCATCAATGTTTCTCTCTCTCCCCCTCTCCCTAAAATCAATAAAAACATATTTTTAAAAAAGGAAGTTCCCCATGCCCCTTTGCCCTAATCTCAGCTACCAAGAGGCAACCTATATTTTGCTTTCCCTGATTTCTGTCACCCTAGCTGAGTTTTGTTGAAACTCACAAAAATAGAATCATACAGTAGCTGTATATAGCTGACTTCCTTTTCTCAACATGTTTGAGATTCGTGTTATTATTTGCCATAAAATATGGTTTTTAAATTTTTATATGTCCCTACCTTTATAGCTTCTGAATGTCTTCCCTTCATTTAAAATATCTTTCTATCTCTTAGACTATACATAGCTAAATATTATTCTAAGATTGTTATTAGTTATTTTATATATTTAAGAATTTAATTCATTTGGAAATTATTTTAGAAAATGAGAATAGGGATCCAACTTTATTTTTTCTCAGATATCTGTTTGCCAGCATCATCTATTAAATGAGCCATCTTTTCTTCCCTATGCTAAAAATTACCAAGAGATGGACATTTACCCAGATCACTGACCTTCATGTAGGTATTTCTAATGACAATACTTATCTCGTGCCCAGAATGCTCAAAGATTTGTAGCAGACATGAAACCACTCTTCTGCCTTTGAAACTGGCCCATGGCTCTGCACTGCCCTTAGAATGAAGATTACATGTGGCCCTGTGACCCTCTCCAGCATCATCTAACACTGCTCTCCCCCACCTGCACTCCTACCACAGTGATCCTTCAGTTCCTCAAACCCTGGCCTTTCCTGTCTGCTCTTCACAGAAGCTTCATCTGCTGGGGAAGCTTAGCTTCCTTACTTGCTCTTCCCCCACCTACCCAATCCCAGCCTTCTCTGCCTCTTACAGCAAGTCTTCTGTTTAAACATCCTTTCTGCAGGGAGTCTTCCCCAGCTGCACAGAGTGGATTGCCCTACTCCCTAACCCCTGTATGTTCCTCCAAATATCTCCTACAGGTCTCCTCACAGCACTGTGCACACTTAGAATTAGTAACTATTTGCTTCATGCATCTTCCCCAGTGTACTGCTCTAAGTCCCACGAGGGCAAGGCCCATCTCTATTTTGTTCACCACCATCCTCCTCTACATCTCCTTTCCTGGCTCAAGAAACACTGATCACAAAAATCAGTAAGAAAAATGAACACAACTGAAGTATCACAGCACAGCAACAAGAAAAAGTCACAGAAGAAACAGGAAAAAGCAAATAAAACATGAAGATGGTCAGTGCACTAATAACTTACAATATAAAAAGAAAACCTAAGGTATTTTTCTCCTATGAGAATGTCAAAAAAGAAAACTAAAACATGGGCCATTATTGGTCAAAATAAATTGGTACAACCTTTTGGAAGGCAATATCTACATATATAAAAGCCCAGCGACCGGAACAACCAGAACGACCGGTGGCTATAATGCACACTGCGGCAGCCAACCAGCCTGATCTGAGCCCTGATCGGCCCCCTCCCCGGCCGGCCCGGCCCCTGATCAGCCCCCAACACCCCGATCGGGGGCAGGGCCAGCCAGCCAACTGCCCACAGCCCCCCGCCCCCCCACTGCTGGCCCAGCCCAATGGGTCTCCATGCACGAATTTGTGCACCAGGCCTCTAGTAGTAATGTCTTTGACCAAGTAATCCCACATCAAGGAATTTATTCTATAGGAACACATATGAATAAGCAAAGATGTATGTACATAGCTTTCTCTACAGCACTGTCTCTAATAGGAAAATGGTAAGAAACAATGCAAATAGCCACAAAATGGTTTTAAGTAAATAGATCATAATTTAGCCCTGTATATATACTGATATAAAAAGATAGCCAAGATACATTAAGTTTAATAAAAAGTTGCATTTCTGTAAAAAAATACTATTAATTTCCTCACAATGAAAAGCTTAAAACCTAAGTATAAATTATTATAGATTCATATATGTATTTAGAAAACTCTAAAAGAAATATAACAAACAGTGGCTATCTCTGAGAATTGCCGTTTCTTTTCTAATCTCATTTTGACAATGTTTAATTACTTTCACTATGGGAATATATTATTTTTGTAATTAGGAAAAATGTGTTTATTTTTAAGTGTCATCTAAACTAAAACCTAATTTTGATAAACAATGTCAAAAGTTCTCAGTTTTACAAAGGGTGTACAAAAAACTTTAGATTAATCTCCAAAACTGGTGGCCAATAAAAATGATGCTCAAGTTGATAAAATTATTGTCCCAGTCCTTACAAACACACTGTACCCCTTGATAAATAGTTAAAATCAAGGCAGAAAATTTAAAATATTAGATCAAGAATGTTTACTCAGCCCTGACCAGTTTGGCTCAGTGGATAGAGCGTCAGCCTGCAGACTGAAGGGTCACAGGTTCGATTCCGGTCAAGGGCATGTACCTTGGTTGCGGGCACATCCCCAGTAGGGGGTGTGCAAGAGGCAGTTGATCGATGTTTCTCTCTCATTGATGTTTCTAACTCTCTATCCCTCTCCCTTCCTCTCTGTAAAAAATCAATAAAATATATTTTTTAAAAAAAAGAATGTTTACTCGATAGCCAAATGCTCAAGACTATATTCATTTGACTATTTCTTAAATGTATAAACTAGTTCCAAAATAATAAACATTTTAATGGAGTCACCTTGAAATTCATATTTGATAATTCAGGTTTTTAAATACATATTCTCCCTAATGAAATGATATTTCATTCTGCAACCAAGGAGGATAATACTTAAAAATATTTTTAATTCTGATACACTAATCTAAGTACACTCTCTACTCAGAAAGCAAAACCTACTCTGCAATTAAATTTTCTGTGCATCTCAGAAATGGAAAAGTAAGAGTGAATACTTAACAATTTTTATTCTAGGCAAGGACTTGTACCACTTGATGCCCGCTACCAACAGAAACTAAGACCAATTACACAAACAGCTCTGAGGAGAACTGACATTTCCACTAGGAATTGTGAGATCAACTTAGTTTTGACTTTAAAATTTTTTCCACTTTGTTTTTATGCTGCTTTGAATTTCTGAAATGAAGGAATGAGTTATACCAATTTAAACAGGTAACAAAACTCTCCCCACAGCACTCACATATTCTGTGCATGGAGTTTAAATTGCAATTTTTGGAGAGCAATCACACCCTACAATCAAAGAACTTTAAAACTGTGCCTGCTATTTGCCCTGGTAATTCCAATTCTAGAAACTGAATTCAAAAGAAATTCAGATATGTTCAGTAGGTATATACAGGGTGGGGCAAAGGTAGGTTTACAGTTGTGAGTACCCAAAGCAGAGTTTATTCTTGTATTATTATTAATTATTATATTATTTTCCATATAAACAATTGTAAACCTACTTTGCCCCACCTTGTATTATCCTCACTGCACTTTTCTATAATAGGAAAAACCTAAACATCTCACAACATGGGTTAGTTAAATATTTTGTGATGTTGTATGACTTCATGAAAAATGACTATCTAGAGAAAAATGTACATCTAGTGCTGTCCATTTTTTCTCACCCCCATTAACATTAAATACACACAGAGCAAGGACTCTGTTTTACTCACTGCTTTATTCCTAGTTTAGAACAATGTCTAGCTTATAGTAGCCACTCAAAACCGTACAAAGTGAATGAATTTGAGTAATCCAAGTACATACAGAAAAGATTCTAGCTAGAAATATAGTATAACAGCAGAATCACATAACCCATCCATTTACTGAGATTCAACTGTCCAGCAAAACAAAAGAATGACATCATGTCAGTGATGCACTGGCGGCTCTGGAGTGAGAATGGATCTCAGATCCCGCGGCTCTCACAGGGTGAATGCCACACTAGCCAAGTGTGATTCTCTATTTAAAGAAGGATTTTAAAAATGCAATATCCCCTCTAAATATAAGCCAACTACTGGCTCTGGGGCTCCACCCCAGAAATAGTAAGTTGCTCCAAAGATGGGCTTTTTAAAAGGATTCCCAAGGGTAATTTTGACAACACAGAAACTCTGCCTTAGAAGATAACTTCAGAAACCAGCCTTTCCACCTCTAAATAAAATGCAAACCTACATTATGCCACAGAGATAATCACAGATATATCTGGGATATGAATACGCAGTTCCCTTTTTATTTAATTTATTTCCTAATACCTCTACAATTAGCAAATGTTGCTGCTGCAATAAAAAAAAAAGCTCTATACAATTTTTATTAGTCCACAATAGTCCTTTCTACATTTATCACAGAAATGCTAGATCTGGTTTCAATGCTCCTCTACTTGACCTATAAAACAACACTACTCCTTTAGTATATTATCACTTGCTAAAATGTTTACCCATGCAACACATTGTTTATTTTATCCTATTGCCCTATGCTATTTTAAAAAATTTCTTAATTAATAAGTATATGACTCAAGTTATATATATTTTCAACAAGAATAAGGCAATTTTCTATTTCTATTAAGATTCACTTAAATGTCTATGAAATAGAAAATGTAAGTTCCTTATTGACATGAAAGTTTTTTAAAAAAACAAAACAAGACAGAGGCGTGTAGGCAGAGGGTGAGAGAGTTCACGGCCACAGCATGTTCACAATGCATAAGGGAGCGTGCCCCACGGCGTCCCACATGAGCACTGCGCCTGTATGAAGACGGTGCACATACGAGCTCGGGACCGAGACCTCCGCAGTCAGGCACGTTTCCAACAGCTGCTCATTATATCGTGTACCCCAATGGTAGAGACCCCTATGCTTTATTTCCAATAAAAGGTTTTCAGCAATGGTAAAAAAAATAAAATAAAATAAGGTACCTGAACATCATAGAGTGCTACGATATTTTCATGCTGAAGTTCCTGTAAAGAAAATTAAGAATTCAAATATTTGTATTTATTCTAATAATGTTAATATATTTCAATATGCAAATAAAAATTAATATAAGTATACACACACATACACATGCATATATGCTATTTCTAGTATACTACAGTTCTTTTACAACATTCAATCTATTAGACAGTAAGAAATGTGCCTCATCAAAATTTACTTGGGGCCCAAATATTTTTTCACCACTATTGTTTTTTAGACTCTTAACAAGGTATTTCATTTACAAAATAAATGTCATAGTAAGTATGACTAAAGACTTTCTGCCAGTCTTTTAAATTTAATATACAATTTCTAACAGCAATAGAGGCATGAAATTCCAAAATGCTTCTTAAAAGCACATTATGCCTTGGTCCGGTGGCTCAGTTGGTTGGAGCATCGTCCTTGCACAAAAAGGGTTTCAGATTCAATTCCCGGCCAGGGCACATACTTAGGCTGAGGGTTCGATCCAGGTTGGGGGCATACAGGAGGAAACTGATCAAGGTTTCTCTCTCAAATTGATGTTTCTGTTTCTTTCACTTTCTTTCCCTCCTTCCTCTCTCTCTAATTGATTTTTCTTTTTTTTTAGAGGGAGAGAGAGACGTCAATGTGCTCTGACCCAGGAATGGAACCGGCAACCTTTCAGTGCACTGGAAGAAGCCCAACCAACTGAGCCACACTGGCCAGGTCTTCCCCTCTCTAAATCAATTAACATATCCTCAGGTGAGGATTAAAAAAAGAAAAAGGCCATGGCCTGTTTTCTCAGTGGTTAGAGCGTCGGCCTGCAGACCTAAGGGTCTCAGGCTCAATTCCCAGTCAAGGGCACCTCGGTTGCAGGTTCAATGCCTAGCCCCAGTCAGGGTGCGAGTGGGAGGCAACAAAGTGTCTCTAACACATCAATGTTTCTCCTTCTTTTCTCTCTCTCTCTCTCTCTCTCTCTCTCTCTCTCTCTCTTCTCCCCCCCTCCTCCTGTCTTGTTCACTCTCTCTAAAAATTAATAGGAAAAATATCCTCACTCCTTGGGTGAAGATTTACAAGAAAAAAAACAACAACCCTAGCCAGTTTGGCTCAGTGGATAGAGCGTCAGCCTGTGGACCGAAGGGTCCCGGGTTTGATTCCAGTCAAGGACACATACCTCGGTTGCAGGCTCCTCTCCAGCCTGGGGTCTGGTCAGGCTCATGCAGGAGGCAACCAATCAATGTGTTTCTCTCACATGGATATTTCTCTCTCTCTTTCCCTCTCTCTTCCACTCTCTCTAAAAATCAATGGAGGAATATCCTTGGGTGAGGACTATAAATAAGAGAAAAATTTAAAAAAGAAGCATATTATTTGCCGGGAAGAAAATGAAGTGTAACTCTTTGCTCAGCGAGCTGTCCAAGACGAGCAGTGCTGATGAAAACTGGTATAGATGAGGGTTCCATGTGCACAGTAGTCTGGGAAACACTGGGTTAAATACACCTACACCAGTTTCTTCATTGCATCACTTTCAGGCTTTCTTTAATGAGCCAAGTGCTCTGAAACTCTCCAAGAAGTATTTAGTAAGAAGGACTTATCAGACCATAGGACTCTTTTTGTCCTTAAAGCATCTCACTTGGATAACACTGCTTGTGAGTGATCTAAAAAGACCACTTCTAAGGAAAATAACTTACTTCAATTTACAAGGAAAATAAGATTTCAAGTGCACCCAGTTCTCCAACTGTACCATGAAAGGGATCAGGAGAAGAGGTAAGTGATGTGTAAGGGGGGCCGGCCTCTTCCCAAACAGTAACACAACAAATAGGGGAAAGAAGAAAAGAAATTATGAGTTTTCACAAAATCACTCTAAGCATTGGACAAGAACCGCAAACACCTATTTTTTAAAAATAGCTTCCCAGTTCAATGTTTCAAAAAACTGAACATGCAAAAATAAGAGCAACAGGTGAAAATTCTCAAACTTGGGTCCAACTACCAAAATTACAAAGTATGTCATTATGTATTCATTTAATTTAAAATAAGTTTTAACCCAGTATGAAATATCACATAAAGGAACCTTACCTTTAAGATTTTAATTTCCTTCCCAAGCAGTATTTGTGATTTTGACAAGTTCTTTTTATTAATACTTTTAATAGCTACCTCCCAATCAGTTTTCTGAAAAGAAAAACATAGTGTTACTTCTGGAAATTACTTCATGGAAATAATTCAACGGGAAAAAAAATCTATAAGCTTAAAGATTTTTTTTTTTAGAAAATTCATGTACAGCACTGAGGGAAAAAATGGAAAAGAACCTGAATCTCCAACAACTGGAAAGTGATTTCATAAATTACAGTGTAACAGCTAATGTCCTACAAGACAGCCGCTAAAAAATAAATACCCAGATCACACAGTAGCCAGCATTAGGTGAAAAAAAGAACAGTGTACAACTATGAAAGTTAGGGGAATTGTGGATAAGAAACGAAGGTCATATGTTTAATTGAAAACAGTATTGGATAGCTTGGCAGGAGCAAGCCGTGTTTTAACTATTTTTTCTTGAGTTTTAAGTGATTTTCCTAACAAATGAAAAGCAGTATTTATTACTTGATCAGATAAGCAACAAAGCCAGCCCCTTGGCAGCAATCAGAACTAACAAAACCCTGTAAAATTATTTCCACTCCCGAGGTGACTTTCCAAATTCTCTAGATTCTAAAACCTTGTATGACCCGAATTTTCAAAACAGGAAACATTTAAGAAGAAATGAACAAAAAAAGCTGAAGCTGGCTTCC
>NW_005871403.1:820608-880730 GCF_000147115.1 Myotis lucifugus | reverse complement strand
GGGGCGGCGCTGGGCGGTGGCTCCCGGCCGGTGGCTCCCGGCCGCCCGGGGCCTCCGGGAAGGAGGGGACTCGCTACTCCGGCCACCACTGCCCCGTGCAGCCTCCGCGCGCCCGGAGCAGGTCGGGTCAGCCAGGCGCCGGCCGGCCGCTGGGAGCGGGTTCCTAGAAGCGGCCTTGAACCCCAGCTGTCGGAGGGACTGGGACATGCGGGTGCGTGCGGAGCCCAGAGATCCCCAGGGCACAGGAGCGTGGCTCCAGGTTGCTTGCTGCGCCCCTGAAACTCTTCAGTGTGTCTGGGTCCGAAGGCAGTTCCATTCTTAATCTTCTGAGGTCATTCCATGCTGCTTTCTCCAGCGGCTGCACCAGTCTGCATTCCCACCAAATGCACCCCTGTGTTCTTTGCAGCGTTATGTACAATAGCCAAGATTTGGAAGCAGCCCAAGCACCCATCAGCAGATGAGTGATAAAAAGTTGTGGTGATTTACACAAGGGAATACTACTCAGCCCTAAAAAAGGACACTGTACCCTTTGCCACAGCATGGATGGACCCGGAGAGTATTATGCTAAGTGAAATAAGTGAGAGAAAGACAAGTACCGTATGATTTCACTCATATGTGGAATCTAATGTACAAAATAAACAAAATAGAGACAGACTCATAGATGGAGAGCAGACCGACAGCTGTGAAGGGAGGAACTAAGGGGTGGACAGATTGAGCGAAAAAGAAAACTCATGGACAGGAAACAGTGTGGGGGCTGGGGGTTGGGGAGCGGGGCAGGTATAGGAGGGATAGAGGGTGATCCAGGGAGACTTGATTTGGAGTGGGAAACGCACAGCACCGTGTACAGGTGATGTGTTGTGGAGTTGTGCACTTGAAACCTGTGTAATTTTATTAACCAGTGGCACCCCAATAAAACCAATAAAAAAGGGAAAAAAGAAAAATAAAGGAAATAGGAGACAAAAAAATAAAACTATTAGGAAAAGAGTCTCAAGGTCTAGACCATTTTTACTAAATGCTATTCTTGCTAAATGTAAAATGTAGCACAGTATTTTGCAGACCAGCTATAAACAGGATAAGATTGACAGGAATCCAACCTGATTAAGTAGCCAACTGCAAAGAAGACATAAACATGTGATTAGCCAAATTAAGCAATGGCTGGCTCCCTTCCCACCTGGGAGGTGAATCCGGTCTCCTTGACTTGCTGCAAGTAAATAAAACGTCCTTGGAACAACCACGTCTCATTTTTTAATAGAGGCCCAAGTAGTGAACCCCTGAGTTCAATAACAAAACCAGAAGTCATGGTGCTCAAACCGCCCGTTTCCCCCCACCCCCACCATCTGTGTTTACGGCCCAGGGCCCCTGAAGAGATGGGGTAGAGCAGGGATTATGCACCTTTTGGGGTGCTTTGGCTTCTGTAAGAAGCGGAGGACAGCTCAGGAGCCTCTTCCCGGAGAAACGCCTGTGCACGCGGACTCAGTATTGTAGGCGGTGGCTCTAATGAGAAGTCCTGCTGCCCAGCTTCCCTCGTCCTTTCGGTTTGACCTCAGGCTCACCCTGATCGGGGTAAGGGAGCTTTCTCTTCTACCTGATGACGTTTCAAATGCAGGGGAACTCATTTGTCAACTTACCCTCAAGGATAATTAATAAAGAATGGCTTGAAAATGTCATAGAAAACTCAGGCTCCATACTGTACCCTATGTTCAGTTGGTTAGCATATTTGCTCTCGGGCTAGCCCTTCCTTCCAGGATTACATTTCCCACCCTGGGCCCAGCTCTGCAAACTGACATCTGAAGGCAGCCAGCCCTGGAATTCCTGTGAGGAACCCCCTCCTTTTCTCAAACCTTCAAAATGTAGGGTCTTGGATTTCTGCCCCCACTGCTGTGCAATTCTCTGCCTCCTTCAAAATCTGGCCCAGGTGAGTGCTAGACACTGAAATCTGGAGCCTTCAAAAATTAAGAGTACTAGTAAATGAAGCAAGTTTGCACATACACACATAAATTAATTTGGAGATGACTTCTTAACCTCTGAAAGATTCTCTAGAGCAGTGGTTCTCAACCTTCCTAATGCCGCGACCCTTTAATACACTTCCTCATGTTGTGGTGACCCCCAACCATAAAATTATTTTCGTTGCTACTTCATAACTAATTTTGCTACTGTTATGAATCGTCATGTAAATATCTGATATGCAGGATGTATTTTCATTGTTACAAATTAAACATAATTAAAGCATAGTGATTAATCACAAAAACAGTATATAATTATATATGTGTTTTCCGATGGTTTTAGGCGACCCCTGTGAAAGGGTCGTTCGACCCCCAAAGGGGTCGCGACCCACAGGTTGAGAACCATTGCTCTAGAGTGTATTTTGTAAGTATTTAAATAGGCTACAGTGAATTTAAATGTATCAAAATTCACTAAAAATAGCTCTTCCGGAATATGTATCTTACGGGTGTAGGACCCCAAACTTCACCTGCCATGCCTCAGTTTCCTCATCTGTAAAATGAAGATAACAGCAAGTACCCCCTTGAGTTGTTAAGAGGGTTAGTGCGTTAAACGTGAAGGAGCTTAGAGCAGTGCGGGCTTGCACAAAGCACTATTTAAACATTTGTTAGATGAGCAAAGTGAGGTCAAAGCTGGCCCTAGGCAGGATGCTCCCCGCTTCCCTCCTCGGCCCACTCCCCAGGTGGTTCTTACGTGAACAGAAGCCAAGCTTTCTCATTCTAGGGTGAGCCATCTACACCCATGTGAGTGGTTTATCTAACCCATGTCTGGAGAATTCACTTCTGTTTAAAACATTCAGCTGAGTAAATTTTAAATATCTTGTTGGTTTCATGCAATGACTCACGAATCAGGCAGCCTCCCATCTAGCAGATGAAAAGGAGCTCTAAGGAGCTGCAGAAAGTGAAAGACTTACTAGGCAGAAGGGACAAGAAATTATACTGCCCCCCAAATCGAGCTGGTCATTGCAAGGTCACTTAGTTTAGGGATTGGCAGGGCCTATCAGGCAGATGACCTCACTGGTGCTGACCACATGATTCACGATTGACTAGCTAAGATCCCACTTCCGGGAGACCCCAAACTACTTACACCTCCGTTTGGTGACATGGAGCTTAAGCATAGCTACAAGATTTTGGGCCTGTTGTCTTATTTTTAACTTTCTTTGAGGAAGCAATAAGTATAAAATTTTGGACAGCAGGGAAGAAAGGGGAGTGGGCTAAGACACCTGAACTAGGTCTGGCCTTTCCCACACAGTTCCCGGTAGCAGCCAACCCCAGGGAGGCACTCCCTTGGTCTCAGTACTTTAGGGAGCAGCACTTCAACCTCCTGCTGGTCGCCTCGCATCCAGGCGAGGACAGGTGTGCCTTTGTCAGCTGAGCCAATGCATCATTTATGGGCATCAGTGTCTGAGCTTTTGTTGTGGGATATAATTCATAATCTGGCCCTGCTCACAAGGTCACATCCGTGAGAAAATCTATATATATAAAAGCCTAAGCTACCGAATGACTGAATGACCAGTCACTATGACGTGCACTGACCACCAAAGGGCAGACGCTCAATGCAGGAGCTGCCCCCCGGTGGTCAGTGTGCTCCCACAGCCAACCTCCTGCAGCCCCTCCCTCCAGCCAACCTCCTGTAGCCAGCCAACCTCCTGTGGCCCTGGTCCCCAGCCAGGCCGAGAGACCCCACCTGTGCATGAATTCGTGCAACCCTGGTCTCTAGTGAAGCTAATAATATACAATTTTGAACTGTTAATATTTAATGTCATCAGAATTACAATCCCACACAAGGACATCATGGAGATGTTAAGAAGTCACTGAGGGCCCTGGCCGGTTTGGCTCAGTGGATAGAGCATCGGTCTGCGGACTCAAGGGTCCCAGGTTCGATTCCGGTCAAGGGCATGTACCTTGGTTGCGGGCACATCCCCAGTGGGGAGTGTGCAGGAGGCAGCTGATCGATGTTTCTCGCTCATCGATGTTTCTAACTCTCTGTCCCTCTCCCTTCCTCTCTGTAAAAAATCAATAAAAAAATATAAAATAAAATTATAAAAAAAAAAAAAAAGTCACCGAGGCCCTTAATTCAGACCTGCATCACATCTTGTGTGCACAGACCAAGCATGGGGCCCCTGAACACAGCACCGCTTTAAAAAAATAAAATGTGTAGCTTACACATGGACAGAGTTCTGACCTTGTGGCTCATTACTGAAGAGAAGTTGTACGGGGAGCTCTGCTAAGGAAATATTTAGTTAGGACTAGATCAGTAGCAAATAACAAACACCAAATGTGATAAAGCAAAAAATAACAAAGGAATGTAGATAAGGACACAGGTGTGCGCCTCTATCACAGATGGCGCCTGGGAAGCCAGCCTCCCGCAGAAGCGGCTCAGAGGATTGTCTCCCGCCCCTGGTTCCTGCCGCGTTCGCCTGAGGCTCCTCCAAGGAATAAGCACTAACAGGCACCAGCCTCAAACCCAAGTTCCTCAGGCGGGGATCCAGCTGGCCCGCCGGGGTGAGGTGCACTGATGGACCTTAACAAGTGTATCCCAGTGGGATCGTACACTTTACACCGCGCCGGCCGAGTATGGGGGTTCAAGTTGCTCTGCATCCGCACCAACACTCTGAGCGCGGTCAGTCCTCTTCCCAGTTGTGTGTCCTAGTCTCTGGGGATGTTGTGAAGGGGAACTGTTCCCGGAGGACCTCTCACCCTGTCCTCTGGGTGCTCGGGAAGTCAGGGTTGTGGGGTTCTCCAGAGGAGGTGCCGGGAAGGCTGAGGGAGGACAGCAGGGCCTCCCCCTCCCTCCCTCCCAGCCCCGCCACCCAGCCACCCAGCCCTGAGCGGGCTCACAGGGTTTCCCTCTGGTTCCCTGGTCTCTGCTCTTCCTGCAGAGACCACACGCAGTTAGAACCCACCAGCTTCCTTCCCGAGGCCTGCAGCCAGGACACAGCATTCACTTCCTCTTGAGTCGGGTGAGGGCATCGGATCAGCAATTCTCACCGCAGCGGGGAGGAAAGGAGATGTTTGCCGTCTTGGCAATTACGCAGCTATAAATAGGTTCTCAGGGCCAGAGCGGACTCTGATGAGGAACCCAGTTCTGCACAAATGTTGGATCTTCATTATGAGAGCAGATGGCACAGGGTCCAGAGAGGAGGCAGGGCCGAAGACCCAGCAAACACGTGCGGAAGTGCATTTCCTGGAGACAACCATGATGCTCCCGTGTGCAGACGTGTTTTATGCATGCTTCCCTTTTTGCCCATTAAAAAACATGTACCTGCAGGTTGAAATTTAATGAAATAATTATTGCTTCATCAAGGACATTCTTATGAGAAATTGGCTTAAATTTTTTTTTTGTCAATCCTCACCTAAGGATATTTTTTCCATTGATTTTTAGAGCAAGTGGAAGGGGGAGGGGGGGGCAGGAGAGAGGAAGAGAGAGAGAGACAGAGGAAGAGAGATGTGAGAGACACACATCAACTGGTTGCCTCCTGAATGATCCCCGACCAGGGCCAGGGATCGAACCTGCAACCCAGGAATGTGCCTTTGACTGGTAATCAAACTGTGACTTCCTGGTTCGTAGGCACTCAACCACTGAGCCACACTAGCCAGGGCCTGGACTTTTTTCTTTTATGTCAAGTGCATGGTGGTGAGAATACAATGATTAGGTACAGTTTGGTGTCACTGTCCAGATTCCTGCTATAGTGCTGGGAGTCTTACCCACCACTGCTTCTATACAATGAGAGAGATATTCACACGGTGAGAAGGCAATGCATGTCTTCGTGCTCATGAGAAATAGTTTGACCTTGCAGACCTCCCAAAGGGCCTCAGGGACACACAGGCACCTGCAGATCACACCTGTGAACTGCTGAACCAGCACGAGGCATACAGTATTTGTTTTTAAAAAATATTTTTATTGATTTGAGAGGAAGGGAGAGGGAGAGATAGAAACATCAATGATGAGAGAATCATTGGTGGGCTGCCTCCTGCATGCCCCACACTGGGGATTGAGCCCACAACCTCCTGGGCTTCTGCCCTGACCGGGAACCAAACCTCTTGGTTCATAGGTCGATGCTCAACCACTGAGCCAAGCAAGCCGGGTGAGACAACCAGTGTTAACATCAGCTATTGCTAGAAACAGGTAGGGACCCCTTCAGCTTCTAAGTCTAAGGCACAGGAAGGCTTGGTTCGGGTCCTGGGCAGATGGAAGGCCATTAGCTGGGCCTGGTTCATTTAAAACAGACCCACCCCGCAGCCCTTTTCTGGGAAGCGCTCACACATTCGCTGGAGCAGACGGGGCCAGAACTGACCCTCACCCATGCCCAACTGGATGCTGTGTGAGGTGTGCTCCGGGGAACTCAGATGGAAACCAGGGAGGTTCTGGAGGAGAGAAAGTGGGCCAGGACTTCCTTCGGCAGATTGTGGGAAGGGCACTTTAAATTGTGGGCTCTGACATTATGCTAAGTGAAATAAGCCAGTCAATGAAGGAAAAATACCACATGATCTCACTCATTCATGGATAATAAAGACCATTATAAACTTTTGAACAATAATAGACACAGAGGCAGAGCTGCCTCAAACTGATTGTCAAACTGCAGCGGGAAGGCCAGGGAGGGTTGGGGGGCAGGAGGAAGGGTGGTAAGAGATCAACCAAAGGACTTGTATGCATGCATATAAGCATAACCAATGGACATAAGACACTGGGGGGTAGGGGAGGCCAGGGGATTGTCAAGGGCGGGGGAAAAAAAAGGACACATATGTAATACCCTTTGTAATACTTTAAGCAATAATAAATAAATAAATAAATAAGTAAATTGTGGGCTCTGAAGTGTGAGTGGCCCTGAGGAAAGAGTGGGGAGAGGTGCAGTTTAAGGTCTAGTGACCCAAGATCTAGGAGGCTAGGTCAGTCAGGGCTGTAAATGCTAAACAAGGAATGTGGGCTTTATTTAGCAGGCAACAGGGCGTTTGTTCATGATATGTGATCCTATACTTAAGGCAAATGAAAAAAAATTAAGGTATCGATCTGAGTAAACTTTTAGGAATGTTGACAAAATAGTCAGAGGTCTAGTTATAATACCTAATTTATTTAGTTACACATGCATGTTTAAAATAACATTATATACAACAATACAGTAATACAAAATATTGCTTTTTCCCTCCATTCACATTTCAAGTAAAAATTTTATTCAAGCTCTCTACATGCATCTTAGGTGTCAATGTCTTCATCATCATCTAGAGCCACAGTCCTGAAGCGCATCTCCCTCACTGCGTCTAAGTTGCTTGGGAGGCAGCGTTTTAAAACACTTGAACGACAGTGTCATTGGGAAGTCTGACCCAAGCCATGACGTTAGGACAGTCCCGCCCCAACTGATCATGGAGGTGCATGTTTGTGATCCTTACAACAAACTACGTACTCACTTATTGCTTTTGAAATTGCTCTTTAAAAGGCTGGTGTACAAAACTTTACTCTTATAATAATGAGGGAATATCCCCTGGAATAGTTACCAGATTCCTTACCTCCCCTCCTTTAACTCATGCGATAGGAGGAGCTGCTAACCGTGCCTGGGCTCAAATAAGAGGAGAAACCAGAGGTAGAGCAGTTGTGGAGTGGACCGCGCCTGGTTATGGGTGTGTCTGTGAGTAAAGTGTGTTTTGGGAACAGAAAAGGAAAGAGCTCTGGGTCGGTTTTTGGGGTGAGAAGGAAGGCATGACAAAAGGTGGGAGTGGACATCAAGGACTTGGAGAAAGGCAGGGAGGGGTGTCCTGCAGGCAAGCAGGTGGCAGAGAGGACGGCCTCCCCAGGGAGCGATGGAGGAGGGAGCAAGGACCCAGAGTCACTGGCCAGGAGTGTGTGGCCACGGACAACACTGAGACACAGTCCTGGTCTGGTTGGGGAGGAGTGGCCCGCCCATGTTAGGACTGGGAAGAAATTACACCATCTTGAGGGAAAAGCTACATGCAGATGTCCTGGGGAGACACTGTGGATTAGAAAAGGGGGGGGCGGGTCCACCTAGACTTTGCAGGCCCCCCGCCCCCCAACAGGTTCCTTGCTCACTCCCATAATTGGCAGCTGATGAGTTGGCATTATTTGCTTCCTAGACTGCAAGGAGAGCAGGCGGCATGTGTGTCCTGGGTCTGCAGCTGTATCCGCAGCCAGCAGAACAGGCACAAAACAGGCCTCAGGAAACGTGCTGAAGAAGGAGAGGAGGGAAAACTGAAGAGGGAGAAAGGAAGAAGGAGGTGCCAGCAGCCTAAGTGAGGGACTTGCAAAGGACAGCAGGAGACAGGTCAGAAAGGCACGGCCAGGACCTCAGAGGGCAACTGGCATCAAGGCCCCGGGGGAGAAACTGAAAGGAAATGGACCGACCGCATTTGAGGAAAAGGTGCCCCTGGGACTGTGGGTGTGATCCCAACAGCCTGGTCTCAGCAGGAGGAATGTCACCTGCACCGTCTCCAGCAAAGGCACTGGGGCTGGGGAGCTGAAGACGGTGGGGCTGGGACTGGCCTCTGGTCTCGGACCTGCGCACTGACGACGACAGTGTGAGTGTCTGGGCGCTCTGGGCTTTGATAAGCATCTGAATACTAATAAAGGTTTATGTGCTTGTTTGAGTGGATCATGAGTAGCAGGTCTCCAATTACATTTCTGAAAAGCCTGGGCTTTTCCAATAAAAAGGAATGAACATATTCACTTCCCAATTCAGAGACTTTAAGGCAGTGATTCTCAAGTCGGTCTCTGGAGCAACAGGGGCGGCATCTGGGAATCTGTTAACAATTCAAAGTCTCAGGCTCCACCCCAGACCGACTAAGTCCCGCTAAAACCCTGGGCGTGAACAAGTTCCCCAGGGGCCCCGATGCCTGTGAAAGTTTCAGAATGACTTTAAGGTAATGGATGACATGGAGTTAATTTGCGTGTGTGTGTGTGTGTGTGTGTGTGTGTGTGTGTGTGTGTGTGGAAAGAGCATACACTGTATTTTTTGAAATTAAATACACTGGGGAAACATTGGTTAATGAGATTACACAGGTTTCAGTGTGTGATTCCATGCTGCATCATCTGTGTCCGCACTGTGTGCTCACCACCGAGAGCCAGATCTCCTTCACCCTTTATCTGACCCCCGTCACCCTTCACATAGGTACTAAACTTAGGGATTTTGGTCTTAGAGAGGATTTTATGAATTTGACCCCAAAGCCAAGGGAAATAAAAGCAAAAATAAATGAATGGGACTATTTCAAACTAAAAAGCTTCTGCCCAGCAAAAGAAACCATCAAAAAACAAAAAGGCAGTTGAACGAATGGGAGAAGATATTTGCAAACAGCTCCACCAGGGGGTTAATATCCAAAATATATAAAGAACTCAAACAACTCCACACCAAAAAGACAAATAATCCAATTAAAAACGGGCAGAGGACCTGAACAGACACTTCTCCCAAGAAGATATACAAGTAGTCAACAGATATATGAAAAGATGATCAACTGCACTATTAGGGAAGTGCAAATCAAAACTACAACGAGATACTCACATCTGTTAGAATGGCTATCATCAACAAGACAAGGAGAGGATGTGGAGAAAAAGGAACCCTCATTCACTGATGGTGGGAATGTAAACTGGTACAGCCACTATGGAAAATAGTATGGAGGTTCCTCAAAAAATTAAGATTGGAGTTACTATATGACTCAGCAACCCCTCTTCTGGGTATTTCCCGAAAAGCTTTAAAACATTTATTCTTAAAGATACATGCAACCCTATGTTCACTGCATTATTCATGGTGGCCAAGAAATGGAAACAACCAAGTGTCCTGCGATAGAGGACTGGGTAAAGAAGATGTGGCACATATACACAATGGAATACTACTCAGCCGTAAGAAAAGATGAAATACTGTCATTTGCGACAACATGGATGGACCCTGAGAACATCATGCTAAGCAAGTAAGTCAGACAAAGTCAAGAACCATGATTTCACTCGTGAGATATACAACTGAAAGCAACAAATGAACAACAAGACAAACAAAAACTCTAAGACACACACAAAATTATGATGGTTTCCAGAAGGAAAGGGGGATGTGTTTCATTTTAAAGCCACAACCCCCCAATTTTTCTTAAGCATGGACATCTGCTATACTAGTCTTTAGCGAGTACCAACCAACAGCACATGAGAACAGCCAACAGCTGGCAGTAAAGCGGAGCAGTGGGAAGAGGGCGGTCTTGCCGCCGGACTTGATCCCTGGCTGTGAGACCTTGGAGAAATGCCTTTACCTCTTAAGTCTGTCTCCTCACTTACAACATGGGAAAAGTACCATTAATATTGCCACACGGGTCAGGTGAGATGGTGCTTGACACACAGTACGCACTGTTATGCTGGTTATCATCGTCAGCATTACAGTAGAGCTCAGGAGCCCATCACCGCATGGCATCAGCTCAATAGCTAGCTATGTTTCCCCAAGGCCAGGACTTTGAATCACATGCAGAGACTAACTTCAAAGGTCTTATTGGTAGTTCCTAAGAATTCACAGGTCCCCTACCCCTGCAGAGCCCGGGGCTGAGACGATCCGTGGCCTCCTCTAACCCTTACCCTGTGCAGAGAGACTTGCCACCTCTTACTGTCAACCAGGGCTCAGCACCGAGTGTCTGGTCTTGAGTGAGCAAACGGAGTGGCACAGCAATGAGTCCTGAGGGGCTCTGGAAGGCAGATGCTGAAAAAGGGTGAGGTCAGAGGTCATGGAAGGATGGAGCCCTCTCCTTGAAGGTCTCCCTAAGGGTTAGGAAAACCTGATGACTTCCAGGAGGACTTTGGAAGGACAGGGTGTTGAATAACAGGCTCAAGAGGTCATTTTGAGTCAAAAATACCAGCACACATTTTTGATGGAACTTCCAACTTTTATCTCCTCCGTGTAGAATGGGAGCTCCAAGTGGCCCGGGAGTTGGTTTTCCTGCTTCCTGTGTCCCTGCACCACGCCTGGCACTTAGTAGACATTAACATGCTTCTGAGAGTGTGAGCACTTGCTAAACCAGTGGTTTTGTCATCCAAAGGAACAAAGGTTGCTCTTTGCCAAACCTCAGGTCGGGGAGGAGCACTGGGACTCTGGTGAGCCCACGAGGCTCGGCCCTGCTCAGAGCCACCCACCTTAGTTGGCGGCCCAGGTGCTCCTCAGCTAGAGCCTTTTTCACGAGGTGAGCGGCATGTGGGACTCTTACTGTGACGCAGGCAAAGGCCAGCTTGGAATCATTTAGGGGTGAGCCCAAAGGTACATTCAAGACAGGGACCCTGGCGCTTGCTCCATGGCAAATCCTGGCTCCCTTCACGCTGAGCTTAAGCCCTCTCTTCCTAGGCATCGTGCCCACCCCACAGAGGGCCCAGCTGCCCAGCCTGTGCTCCTGTAGGTGCCGGTGGTGTCAGGGGGTAGGGTGGGGTGGATGCATTATCACCCTGAGGCAGGGGCTTGTTTATTCCAGATGAGATCCAACACCCTGCCTGTGCCTGACTAGGTGGTTTGATGTTTGCACAAAATTACGAAGGCAGAAACACCACCCTGTGTGACAGGCAAGATAGCTTCTGCCTCTGAACATAAATGCCCCCAGACCTTTGCTGCCACTGGTCCCTCCAATGCCGTCCATGGCCATTTCCACATGTCCCAAAGCCATCGTACTGAACTTCCTACTAGGAGCCAACCCCAATCCTCCCTACGCAGAGGCCTCCTCAGTGCCACAGAGCTCACAGAGTGACTGTCAGTGCGGGTCTGAGTTGCAACCTTGAAGGGTTTTGCTGGGATTTACGTCCACTCAGCTAATGGCCAGAGACCTTGATCAGCATTTACAAATTTTCTAATTATGCCCTCCACCATTTTAAGTTTGTATCAGTTACACAACAGAAATGCCCTCTACTTTGTGGGGGTTATTACAGTTGCTAAAAGTGGCGATGGTTTGTCCTTCAGAAGGATGCTGGGAAATATGGAAGGCCTGAGTGCTAATGGGGACTATCCCACAGCAGGGCAAGGACTCGCCCTTTTCCTGGGCCCGAGGAGCTTGTCCCTGCAAAAGAGGGAGTGTCTTTTAGTTCTATTAGTTTAGGACTCCATTTGGAGAGAATACACAAAATGACCAAGATTTACTAAGGACATATTCTCCAGAATTCAGTGGTCCTTGGCACACACAATCATAGAGCAGCCTGGTAGCATTTTACCAAGGGCCTTTTGAGTGCATGCAACAAAAGCTCACTTTAGACTGATTTCAAAAAGCCAAAATTCATTCTCAGGCTGCCTGAGGGGTTAATGGAGTCCACAGCAAGGCTCTCGGGCTGGATCCAGACCCCAGCAAGTCCTCAGGGCTCCCAGGGCAGCTGCTTTTCAGACCCCTTTCTCTCTGTATTTCTACTTCTAAACCGCTCTGCCTGTCCATGCAGTGCTGGCTAAAGTGTCCTACCTAACTTTTAAGATGGTGTCCGGTATCCCTTATTCCCCCTGCAAAATTCTTAAGATAAAGAATTTTCTTGGGCATGTTTGGATCAGGAGTTCAACCCTGGTCCAACTGACGGCTATGTGGGAGAGGGGAGGGAAAGGTCAGTGTGTGCGAACATGGTCCCCACTCCTGTCAGAGTGAGGGCAGGGTCCGGGTGAGCCAGGCAGGCACCCCAAACGAAGTCATGAGAGTGAGGTCAGCCACTTCGGGTGCTTAGCTAACAGTACTTCAATGAAACAGCAAAGTATGTAACTTTCTACGATTCAGTGACCTTCCCCTTCAAATTCCTACTGAACTAGTCAAAGTTTCAGTTCCATAAATTATTTACATTTCATAAAGCTCTACTGAATACTGAAGCCAAGTAGAAAGCTACAGAGGATTGCTTCCTGTTTATTGCTCTTCACTGGACTGGGTTCACATTTGCTTCTTACTTTTATCAAATCTTTCAGGAGTGATAAGGATAGATCAAGTTGCAAAAGCTATCACTTTCTCACTAACTATTTTCCTAACAATATGCATTGATCTCAACAACATAAGGATGGATATTTAACTAATTCCTTGAACCTATAAAAACCCTGCCAGGGAATCATTTCTTTTTTTTAAATCCTCACCCAAGGATATTTTTCCATTGATTTTTAGAGAGTGGAGGAGAGAGGGAAAGATAGAGAGAAATATTGATGTGATAGAAACACATAGACTGGTTGTCTCCTCCACGAGCCTGACCAGGGCCTGGGCCGGGGAGGAGCCTACAACCGAGGTACGCACCCTTGACAGGAATCGAACCTGGGTGCTCTACCTACTGAGCCAAACGGGCTGGGGCGGGAATCACATTTTGTGGGCGCACTGCACACAGTCTGAAACACAGTGGGTAATCAAGATAAGTACAAGGATCTACTTTAGGTCACATATTAAATCTGGCAAGTATTTCAGGTCACACTCTGCTTCTGTCCCATGGCAGGTGGGGCAGACAGAGTAACCGAGTCTCAAACTTGCTATTCTTCCTAGAAGAACCCTACACCTACTAACATCCTTAGCTCAGAAGCACAAAATGTACACAAAGAACTGATCAGATGGCATCTTAATGAAAAGCACTAATTTAAATAGCCTAGAGCTTCACAGAAATTGTTACTCCAAAACATGCAGAGGCAGCAAGCGTCACCTAAAACCACACTTTATCCTATGACCTTTATGTTGCTTTTCTTTAATTTAAAGATTGAAGCAAAGTGAAATGGATGGAGATATTTTGTTAAAAGAACAAAATGAGTTAGTCACAGAACATACACCTCATAAAACATTAGGTCTAAGTCCAGTAGTGGCTCATATTCTGGGTTTTTGTAAAGCAAATGGAAATATTTGGAAGAATCAACAATTTTAATAAGAGCTATAAATGCCCTGAAAGCAGAAAGTTGACACAATTTTAAATATAATTCAGATATATATTTAAAATCAAACACAATTAAATAGAATATGGTTTAAGTACATGAATACTTCAGCTCTAGAAGAATAACAGAGGTGGTACATAGTACCAAAAACTTATACACAGCCTTCTTGCTTCTTCTGTTGATGAAAGAGTGTGCCTCTCTCTATACAATCAAATATTGCAGTGGAATAAATTCTCTATTCATTCAAGACTTTCTCAAGGACAGAGGTGATTAATAATTACATATATTTATATATATCTTTTAAATCTTTTTTTTGTGGTGTTTTTTTTTTTTTTTTGCAAAGTCTAAGCACAAGCAGTCACACCTAAGAACACTCTTTCCTCTCAGACAGTCTTATGTGGTGGGAACCACCGCATCGCCTGGCCAGCGGAGTGCGTTCGCCAACGCGGCAGCCCAACAGCAGACCCAGAAGCCAACAGAGCAGAAGTGCAGTGAGGCAGTCTCTTACTGTCCTAGAGACAGGCAGGAGGGAGGCCACCCGCTGCATACTTTCCAGCTCAGAGCAAAGAAAGAGGAGACAATTAAAAGTGAGTGCTTTTCCTCCCCCCAGACCCTGCCCTCTCACCTTCTTAAAAAAAAACCCATACAATCCAGCAATAAACATTGCTCAAGGTCCCACAGGGGGACACTGGAGTGACCATTAGGATGTTTTCTGAAGGGAAGTTAGATGACCTGGAGCACGGAACTCCAGCGGAGAAGTCCTAATGCTCGCAGCACAGGAGATTCGCCCTGTGGCTAGCGGGGGAGAGACCAGCTGTAAGTATACTGCATCTCAGGAGCCATTAAAATGTGAAAATTGGATAGTGTCGCCAAAAGGAAGGACAATGTCACTTGGACTTGACCTGTGACATATCAGCTTCCTTCCAAACCAATGCCTTTGTGCAGGCAGACTACACAGTGAGCCTCGCCCCGTGCCACTGAGGAACAGGGTCTGAGCACTGCACCGCCACCCCAGCTGCCCGGCTCTCTCGGAGGGGCTGACTCCCACTTGTTTCAAGAGGCCAAAGCAAAGCACCTCTGGTACCCACTTTACGATGCCGTTAAGGGTGGGCGACCACTACAGAATGTGCATCAACTACCAGCTCTACGCTTACCTGCCTGCCACAGTATGTGGTCCCTGTCTGTTCCAGTGGACTAAAACTCTCTCATAAATGGGTTATTGCCATTAGAAAACTACTAATGTTCTAGTAATGTAAACAATACCACTTTGTCTCTTTATGACTTTCGCTTGTGAACATCTTGTGCAGCAAATATGTCTACGTGTCACTCTGCTTATGGTGGAAGTCCAGGATTGTCTGCCACTCTGCTGGGAACAACAGCTGATACATCAGAGAAAAGAAACACAGAGCTTTGTTTTCATTGGCCGTGTTAGAAATCCAACCAAAGGAAAAACGTTCTTATTTTTCAAAAGCAGATTTCCTTTATCTCAGGGATTGAGTCATAGCTGAAAAAAAGAAAAAGAAAAAGGTCAGGTACATTTCTATAACCAGGGATACAGGATGTTACAGACTAAGGAAGAAGGGAACCAACACTTAGTGAATGTTTACTACACATCAGTTCCGACTACCACCCGTGAGGTAAAACACTACAGTTATCTTTATTTACAAATGTGTGAATGAAAGTTTAAAGAGGTTAAGTAACTTATCCTAAGGTTACTACATAACAAGGACTGGCACCCAGAATTGCTTTTATCTTTCCGTTTTGGCAATAGATATTAGAACAAAATATCTACTTTTTGACAGACTAATTCTGCCTCTAGGAATGAACCCAACAGCATACTCCTAAGAGAGGGCAAGGACTTACATATACAGACTCTCATTAGAATATTGTTTGTAACAGGGAAAAACCCAAAACAACCTAAATGACCAGGCACAGCGGATTCATTAAGTGAAGGAAGAACCACGATATGAAAGTCAAATGCCCTCGGAAGAAAAAATGACCACACTTGTGAGGCCGAGTGCCTGTTTGCTCGCAGGACTGGGAGGAGACAAACATCACAGAAGACATCATGGTCCGTGTTATTTGTGAGGTGGGACATCCACACAGGAAACAATTGCTTGTAAGGCAGTTTATGTTCAATGCCAAGTGCTCTTTCGGCAAATGCAGAGTAGCAGATTCAAAGCAGAGAGGTAGCAACACAGGATAAAGAGGACTTCTCACGTTCATAAAATCATGGAACGAGAGAAGGGGATCTTAAGAGATTTTTCTTGTCCAATTTCTCTGATTTCTGGTGAGAAAATAAGAGACTGGAAAAGGACAGTAATTTGCAAAAGGCCACACGTACTGACTGAAATGCGCTCCTGGTGAACCAGTGCTGCTGGCCGCGTGCTTTCCCACCAGGCACTGCTGGTCCGAGAGGGCACGCAGACAGACACCCTGGCAGCCAAAGAGAAGGCCCAGCAGGCCTAAAACACCCAAACACTGCAAAATATATCTGTGCACCTTAAACATGAAAAGCACATGGCAATAACATCTGAATATACCTCGAATGAAAAGCCTAATTTTATACATCTGCTTTCCAAAATGGTTTTTCTTTTTTTAATACAGTGGAATCTCAGTTCTTGATCTTAATTTGTTCTGGAAGGCTGTTCGAGAAGTGATTTGTTCAAAAACAAAATCACTTTCCCCCGTTAGAAATAATGTCAATTAATTCGTTCCAGACCTCCAAACAATTCCGTTTTAACCTTTCTTATATACAGTAAAAGTCTAATGCACTATTTAATCTATAAACAAACACTTCATTTCTTAAATTTATCGAACCATCCCTACTAGCCTTAAAGCAGCGGTTCTCAACCTATGGGTCACGACCCCTTTGGGGGTCGAACGACCCTTTCACAGGGGTCGCCTAAGACCATCGGAAAACACATATATAATTACATATTGTTTTTGTGATTAATCACTATGCTTTAATTATGTTCAATTTGTAACAATGAAAATACATAACAGTAGCAATGAAAACAATTTTATGGTTGGGGGTCACCACAACATGAGGAACTGTATTAAAGGGTCGCAGCATTAGGAAGGTTGAGAACCACTGCCTTAAAGGAATCACTTCCAGCACTCATTCCAGGAGTGTCTTTCACGATTCAGCAGGTGGCTTCTACTCTTGCTGTCACTGGCTACCTGCTTTTGATTTATCCAAATCAATAACAGTTTTGTTTTTTAAGTATATTTTTATTGATTTTAGAGAGAAAGGGAGAAGGAGAGTGAGATAGAAACATCAATGATGAGAGAAAATTATTGATCAGCTGCCTCCTGCACGCCCCACACTGGGGATCGAGCCCACAACCCGGGCATGTGCCCTTGACCAGAATCGAACCTGGGACCCTTTAGTCCACAGGCTGATGCTCTATCCTCTGAGCCAAACCAGCTAGGGCTCAACAATCGTTTTTCTACCTCTTTATTTGCTTGTAATCATTGTTTCCTTCACACCTTAGCAACATTAGCACTCTTGATGGCCTATGTTTTAAAATTGTGCTCATTTCTCTAGCAACAACAACAACAACAAACCCACAAAAATATTCACAGCACAATTTCTTGAGATGTTATGGTAAACTGACTCATACTAGCACATTCTCTCCTTTGTGGCCTGAGAGACACTTTTTGTCATGCTGATGTATCAGCCAGAAAGGGTTGTAGAAAACCAAGCTCTTTCAATAACTGAGACATTTTTTCCACGTGAACAACTTGGTTGAGAACGCATTGTTCGAGATGGGAGATATTAAAAAACCAAGGTTTGACTGTATTTTTATTGATTTTTAGAGAGAGATGAAGAGAGATGGAGGAAGAGAGAAACATCGATGTGAGAGTCAAACATTGATTGGCTGCCTCCTGCATGCCTCCCATTGGGATGGAGCCCAATGGAGCCATAACCTGCGCATGTGCCCAATTGGGAATCCAGCCAGCAACCTTTCAGTGCACGGGACAATGCCCAACCAACTGAGCCACACCTGCCAGGGTCCAAAATAGTTTCTAAAAAACATTTTCATATTCACAAACATTTGACCATCAACATAATGGGGAATCACAAAAACAACTACCTTGCACTTCTTAATACACCTTTATCTTGCTCTCTGCTATTCTAGGTTTGAGGGAGCCAATAACATTAAATATAGACAAAAATTATCACCCTCACGAAGAAAAGTAGAGTCTGCAAAACTGAACAGAGCTTTGGCAAGAATCAGCTCAGTAAAAATATAAAAATTAAACCAAGCTCTGTATATCAACTGTAATTAAAAAATTAAAGTTAACAAAATTAAATCAAGCTCTGCTAACGACAGTTCTTAGAGTGACAAGTTGGCTAGAAAGTTAACAAGGAAAAAGTGGTATTGGACCTAAATCTAAATTCAAGCCCTCCAAACTATTGAGGGTTATATGGGATGTTATTTGAACATATTTAATGATTCTTAATTTTTGGTAATGTAAATGATAGAGGAGTTTAATGATGTCACAAAAATATGATGAGAAATTCTCCTATCACATTAAATTTTTGTGACTCAACTGAAGTTAGAGAAAGCAACATGGTTGAAGGTTGAACTAAGAATGTTTGGCTTGAAGAACAGACTGGGAGGGAACTAAGTGGCTGTCTTCAATTTTCTAAAGGTTACTTGTGCGGTTCTTGTGGGCAAAGCTAGAACTAGCTGGTGAAGCTATAGAGAAAGAGTATTACTTCCTGGCAAGTCAGAATTCCCTAATCACACCCATTCAATGCACTCCTTCTTAAAATAGCACTATTGAAATGCCACACTACTTCAGATATTAAAATGCCACACTACTTCAGATGAACGAAAATACTGACAGGAGAGGAAACAACAACAAAGCTGCAAAAGCTGGAAGCAAGTGGAGTGGTAACAGAAAAGGGGAAAAAGCTGGGAAGCAACCTGATTTACAACCCGGAGCTCCTCATAGCCAGGGGATTGGTGTCACCAGTACTTATGGTAAAGGGAGTAGGGTGGATACAAACATAGGGATTTCTTAAAAGCCTGGTTTTAGAAATTAACACTCTACAGCTATTCCACCATTCTGATCAGCCCGAAAACCAACACAAGCAGAATCATCTGAGATTGCTTCTCTGAGCAGATTAAAATTTAGGGTCATATATTAGGCATGACCAAGGACAAGGGTGCTATACTGAAATGAGAGCAATTGGGGGGGAGGGGTATAAATAATGAATACTGAGCCTTCTCTAGCTTTTTTCCACGTGGCTCCCAGAACATAACATTAGCAGTCTAATCTTTGTCCTCCAGGCAGGAGACTGGTACAGTTTTCATTGAGGAATATGATCAGTCCAACAATAAAGAACTTAGTTCCCTAAGGAAACCTGCGTAGCTTATGTTTCACTTATTAAGAAACTACCAAATGGTTTTTCAAAGTGGCTGTAGCATTTTACATTCCCACCAGTAGTGTACTGAAGTTCAAATTGCTTTACAACCTTGCAAACACATGATACTGTCAGTCTTTTTAATTTTAGCCATTCTATTGGGTATGGAGCTGTATATCACTGACTTTACCTTGCATTTCCCTAATGACTAATGATGTTGAGCTAGCTCTTTGCATGTGAATATTGGCCATCTGTATATCTGTGTGTAATGTCTGTTGATATCTTTTGACCATTAAAAAAAACATCAGATCGTTGCTCTTCTTAATGAGTTTAAAAGTTCTTTATATTATTTTGGATACAATTCCTTTATCAGAAGGATGTTTGGCAAATATCTTCTCCCAGTTCATAATTTGCCTTTTCATTTTCTTCACAATGTCTTTTAATGAGTAGTTTTTAGTTTTAATGAAGTTCAGTTTATCAGTTTTTCTCTTTTATATCTCATGCTTTGTATGAACTAAGAAACTTTGCCTAACTTAAACCACAAAGATTTTCTCCTATAAGTTTTATAGTTTTAGTTCTTACATTTAGGTCTATGATCCATTTGGGGTTGATTTCGTATATGCTGTAAGGAACAAGACTCATTTTCTCCTCCCTTCTCCATATGTATATCTAGTTGTTTCTATACTATAAACTAAAAAGACATTATTTTTCTCATTGAATTACCTTGGCACATACAGGGCAAAAGGAAGTTTACAGTTGTTGGTATGGAAAATAATACAATAATTCATAATAATACAAGAATAAACTTTGTTTCGTGCACTCACAACTGTAAACCTACTTTTGCCCCACCCTGTATATAAAAAATCAATTGACTTCATAATTAGGGTCTGCTTCTGCACCCTATTTGTTCAACAATCTTTGTCTACCCCTATGTAATATTACACCACCTTGATCATGTAGCTTTACAATACGTGTAAAGCCAAGCAGTGTTAGTCTTACAATTTTGTGCTCCTTTTCCACAACTTTTTTGTTATTTTAGTTCATTTACATCTCCCAATAAATATTATAATGATCTTGTCAATGTCTATAAAAAAAAGACTGCTGGAACACTGAATCTATTAGTAATCCTATATAATAAAAGCTAATATACAAATTTTCCCCTTGGAAGTTCAACCACTCACTATGACGTGTGCTGACCACCAGGGGGCAGTGCAGAACAAAGGAAGGCTCTGGCCAGCAGCCAGCAGCCGGGGAAGGAAGGCCTCGATCAGCCTGATCGCAGGCCAGGCCTAAGGACTCTACCTGTGCAAGAATTTTGTGCACCAGGCCTCTAGTCTTGAATAATGTACAACATAGTAACTATAATTAATACCACTGTATTGTGTATTTGAAAGTTGCTAAGAGAGATCTTCAAAGCTCTCATTACAAAAACAATTGTAACTGTGTATGGTGAATTAAGTAGACTTATTGTGGGGATCATTTCCCAATGCAAACAAATATTGAATCAATATGCTATATACCTGAAACTAGTATTATATGTCTATTATACCTCAATCATCATCATCATCGGGAGAAATAACACCTTAGCCACATTCTTTTGATTCACAAACATGATGTTTTTATTTAAATCTTTAATTTGGCTCAGTTGTTTTATAGTTTATATTGTACAAATCTTTTTTTTTTTTTTTTTTTTTTTTTTAATATATTTTATTGATTTTTTACAGAGAGGAAGGGAGAGAGATAGAGAGAGTTAGAAACATCGATGAGAGAGAAACATCGATCAGCTGCCTCCTGCACATCTCCTACTGGGGATGTGCCCGCAACCCAGGTACATGCCCTTGACCAGAATCGAACCCGGGACCTTTCAGTCCGCAGGCCGACGCTCTATCCACTGAGCCAAACTGGTTTCGGCTATATTGTACAAATCTTATACATATTTTGTTAAACATATTCCTAAGAATTTGATGGTTTCCAATGCTACTATAGATTGTATTGTTTTTAGATTTTCAATGTCCAGTTGTTAATTGCTAGTATATAGAAATGCAATTCATTTTTGTATGTTAACCTTATATAATGCAGCATTGCTAAACTTAGCAGTTGTAATAGCTTTTCTGTAGATTACTTAAGACACTACTGTCCAACAGAACTTTCTGTAATGTTCTGTATCATTCATACATGGCTCCTCAGTCACTACCATATTGGATAAAGCAGCCTTAGGAATTTCTAAAGAAATAATGATGCCTTCTGCAAAGACAGCCAGTTTTAGTCCTTCCTTTATGATCAATATGCCTTCTTGCACTGGCTAGGATTTCCAGTGCAAATGTTTTAAAATGGACATCCTTGCCTTCTTCCTACTTAAAAAGAAGCATTCATTTGTATGCATATATGCATAACCCATGGACACAGACAAGAGGGTAGTGAAGGCCTGGGGCAGGCCAGAAGGAGTTATGGGGGAAAAGGGGGATGTATGTACTACTTTCAACAATTAAGATTAAAAAAAAATAGAAGCATTCAGTCTTTTCCATTAATATGATTTTAGCTGTCAGTTTAATCAGGTTTAGGAAGTTCCTTTCTGTTCCTTGTTTCCTTATAGTTTTGTAATCAACGATTGTTGATTTTTGTCAATTTTTTTCTGCATCTATTGCAGCAGTTCTCAACCTGTGGGTCGCGAACAATGAAAATACATCCTGCATATCAGATATTTACATTATGATTCATAACAGTAGCAAAATTACACTTATGAAGTAGCAACGAAAATAATTTTATGGTTGGGGGTCACCACAACATGAGGAACTGTATTAAAGGGTCGCGGCATTAGGAAGATTGAGAACCACTGATTGGGATGATCATGTTTTTGTTTTTATGATGAATTACTATAATTGATTTTCAAATATCAAAACAACCTTGCTTTCCTGAAATGTACTATCCTTTTTATATATTTCTGATGTATTTCCTTATATTTGTTAAGGATTTTACATGTATGTTCATGAGGTATATTAGTCTATAGTTTTCTTTTCTTGTAATGTCTTTGATGTTTGGTGTTACAGTAATACTGGCCTCATTAAATGTACTGAAAAATATTACCTCTTTAATTTTCTGGAAGTCTGTCTAGAATTGGTACTATTTCTTCTTTAAATTCTATCTAGGCCTGGAGTTTTCTTTGTGAAAAAGTTTTTAACTACAAATTCAATTCCTTTTATCTCCCTGCCCCTGCAATTTGACTGATATCATGTAAATTTAAGGCATGTAACATGATTTGATACACATATGTAATGCAAAATGATTACCACAATAAGATTAGTTATTATATTTATCACCTTACATAATTATTATTTTTTAAAATATAGAATCTGCTTTTTAAAAAAAAATATTTTTTAAAATTGATTTCTGAGAGGAAGGAAGAGGGAGAGAGAGAAAGAGAGAGAGAGAGAGAAAAAAAAACATCAATGATAAGAATCATTGATTGGCTGCCTCCTGCAGGCCCCACACTGGGGATCAAGCCTGCAAACTGGGCATGTGTCCTGACCAGGAATCTAACTGTGACTTCCTGGTTCATAGGTCGACGCTCAACCACTGAGCCTCGCTGGCCGGGCCATAATTATTTTTTTAAATAGTGAGAATATTTAAGATCTACTCTATAAGTAACTTTCAAGTATATAATACAAAACTGTTAACTATAGTCACCATGGTGTGCATTAGATCCCCTGAACAAATTCCTCGTATAACTAACTAGAAGGCTGTACTCTTTGACAAATGTTTCTCCATTTCCTCAAACCCTCAGCACCTGATAACCACCATTCTTCTCTCTGTTTCTATGAGTTCAACTTTTTATTTTTATTTATTTATTTTTTAAAAATATATTTTATTGACTTTTTACAGAGAGGAAGGGAGAGGGACAGAGAGTTAGAAACACTGATGAGAGAGAAACATCAATCAGCTGCCTCTCCCACATGTACCGTGGTTGCGGGCACATCCCCTTGACCAGAATCGAACCTGGGACCCTTCAGTCCGCAGGCCGACGCTCTATCCACTGAGCCAAACCGACTAGGGCTGAGTTCAACTTTTTAGATTCCATGAAAGTAAAATCACACAGCATTTCTTTCTCCATCTGACTGTTTCATTTAGCATAATGTCCTCAACGTCCATTCACATTGTAACAAATGGCAGTATTTCATTCCTTGTTTTGGCTGAATAATATGCCATTACACACACGCACATATTTTCTTGGCCCATTCACCTGTTGATGAACACTTAGGTTATTTCCATATCTTGGCTATTGTGAATAATGCTGAAATGAACATGGAGGTGCAGATATCTCTTCAAGATATCCTCAAATATATTTCTAGAGGTGGGATTGCTGGATCATGTGGTAGTTCTATTTTTAATTATTTGAGGAACCTCCAAGTGGCTGCACCATTTTACATTTCCACAAATAGTGAACAAGGGTTTCCTATTTTCTATATCCTCACCAACACTTATCTCATGTCTTTTTCATCACTGCCATCCTAACAGATGTAAAGTAATATCTCACTGTGGTTGTAATTAATTTGCATTTCCCCGATGATTAGTAATATTCATGTACCTGTTAACCATGTGTATGTCTTCTTTGGAAACAGGTCCTTTGTCAATTTTTAAAAAAATATACTTTATTGATTTTTTACAGAGAGGAAGGGAGAGGGATAGAGAGTTAGAAACATCGATGAGAGAGAAACATCAATCAGCCGCCTCCTGCACACCTCCCACAGGGTATGTGCCCGCAACCAAGGCACACGCCCTTGACTGGAATCGAACCCGGGACCCCTGAGTCCGCAGGCCGACGCTTCATCCATTGAGCCAAACTGGTTAGGCCACTTCGTCAATTTTTAAATCAGAATATTTGGGTCCCTTTGGGCTTCTGAGTTGTCTAAATTCCATATACGCTTCATCCATTGAGCCAAACTGGTTAGGCCACTTCGTCAATTTTTAAATCAGAATATTTATTAGAATTTTAATAATTGTTGGGTCTAAATTCCATATATATTTTGGATATTAACCCCTCAAGTTTCAGCCAAGCCGTTGAACTTATTAGCACGAAGTTCTATTAGAATTTTAATAATTGTTGGATTTGTATTGATGTCCCCTTTCAATCCTGGTATTGGTAATTCATGCTTATCTCTTCCTCCTCCCCTCCCCCATCTAGTCCGGCTAGAAGTTTATCAATTTAACTGGTGTTTTAGAGAACCAGGTTTTGATTTTTCTCTATTGTCTGCCTGTTTTCTATGTAATTGATATTCACTTTTATCCTTATAATTTCCTTCTTTCTGCTTTCTTTGGGTTTTACCCATTTCCTAGATTCTTGAAACAGACTGAGACCTTTCTTCTTGTCTACTAAATTTAACGCTATAAGTTTCCCTCTAAGTACTGCTTTAGCTGTATCCTCCAAGTACTGTTTTATTTTAATTTTAATTCAATAAAAATATTTTCCAACTTCTCTTTTAATTTCTTCTTTGACTAATGAGTTACCTTAAGAAGTATGCTGTTTAATTTCCAAATATTTGGGGATTTTCTACATATCTTTCCATTATTGATTTCCTGTTTAATTCCTTTATGGTCTGAGAACTGTATGATTTAAATCCTTTAAAATTCATTGAAACTTGTCTTACGGGCCAGAATATGGTAAATGTTCCATGTAAATGCCAAAAGAATATATGTTCTACTGTTGCTGGATGCACTGTTTTACAAATGTCATTTAGGTCCTTGAGGAACTGACCTTCTTATCAGATAAATGTCCTTTGTGCATGGTAATATTCCTTATTTTTTTTTGAAGTTTACTCTGACTTGTAGTAACATAGCTATTACAGTTTACTTTTTAAAAAAATGTTTTTATTGATTTCAGAGAGAGAGGAGAAGGAGAGAGAGAGAAACATCGATGTGAGAGTGGAACATCAATCAGCTGCCTCCTGCATGCCCCCTGTCAGGAATTGAGCCACAACCTGTGCACATGCTTGACTGGGAATCAAACCAATAACCCCTGGGGGCACGGGACGATGCCCAGTCTACTGAAGCACACCGGCCAGGGCTAGTGGGTTTCTTATAGTGCAGGTTGACCCTGAATGATACTGGGGGGCAGGTGGCCACAACTGCTTGTACAGCTGAAAACCAGCATGTAACTTAAGTCAGCCTTTCACATACATGGACTCCCAACTGCCAGCTGACCCTCATTGAACACCACAGGTTTTTTTGTTTTTTAAATCCTCACCCAAGGATATTCCTCCATTAATTTTTAGAGAGAGTGGAAAAGAGAGGGAAAGATAGAGAGAAACACATCAATTGGTTGCCTCCTGCACAAGCCCTGATCAGGGCCCGGGCCGGGGAGGAGCCTGCAAGCAAGGTCTGAGTGGAATTGAACCCAGGACCTTTCGGTCCACAGGCTGACACTCTATCCACTGAGCAAAACCGGCTAAAGCCAACACAGGTTTTGGAACTGCACGGAAAAACTGAACTGCAGTCAATGGAAAAATTTTGTGTGTAAGTGGACCTATGCAGTTCAAATCATGTTCAGGAATGAACTGTATATAACTGGGTTCTGCCTTTTCAATCTGATAATGTTTGTGTTTCAACTAGACCAGTGGTTCTCAACCTTCAGAACCTTTAAATACAGTTCCTCATGTTGTGACCCAACCATAAAATTATTTTCGTTGCTACTTCATAACTGTAATGTTGCTACTGTTATGAATTGTAATGTAAATATCTGATATGCAGGATGGTCTTAGGCGACCCATGAAAGGGTCGTTCAACCGCCAAAGGGGTCGCGACCCACAGGTTGAGAACCGCTGAACTAGACTATTTAAATCACTTATGTTTAATATAATTATTAGTATGATTTAGTTTAAATCTACCATTTTACTATTTATTTTCTATTTGTCCCATTGATTCTTTCTTCCTTTTCCTCCTTTTTCCTGAGTTCTTTTGTATTCAGTATTTTTTATATAGTTTGTTTGCTACAGATTGTGTTTCTCCTGATTATGAGTCAAGTTTTTCTGCTTCCTTGCATGCCTGGTAATTTTTTGTGTGTGCCTGGTAATTTTTGATGGGATGTCAGACATTGCATTTTTACACTGTTAAGTGCTGAATTTTGTTGTTCATTTAAGGAGGGTTGGCCTTTGTTCTGGCATGCAGCTGTTACTTACAGAGCAGTTTGATCCTTCCAAAAACTGCTTTTAAGCTTGGTTAAGGTGCTTTATTCTAGGGCTAAATTAGCTCAGATAGTAAGGCATGTTTCCGAGGACACTCCCCAATGACTTGTGTATTACAAGATCTGTCCACAACGGTTAGTAGAAACGTCAACTATTCCTAGCCCCATGTTCCAGGAGTTGTTTAGCATGCTAATTTCCGGTATTCTTTCCCTGGCCATGGACATTTTCACCCAACACATGTACACAACCAAGGCTTGAAGGGACCTCTCTAAATATCTTTGGAGCCTTCTTTCTGTGTAGCTCCTTTTCTGGTATCCTGTTCTATGACTTCTAGCCACCCTGGCTTGGGCTCTCCAGTTCAGTTTATGATTCATCAATTCAGCAAGACTATGAACTATGTTAGGTTTTCCCCTACCCGCACTTTAGAAATTGCTTCTGAGAAGGGAGCTATGGATCACCTTAATGTTATCCTTCTTTTAAGGATTACAGCCCTCTCCTTCCTGTTGCCCAATATCTGGAGATAGTTGTTTCATTTAGTTTGCCAGTTCTCTAGTTGTTTATGATGAGAGGGTAATTCCTGTAGTAATTCATCCTTCAAAGGCAGAAGCAGAAGCTCTTTTATGTCTTTTTTAAAATACATAGAACCTGGAATCTAATGCTTTTCAGTTTTAAACAAGCTACATCAGAACAAAAATCATCCTTACCTTCGTAGACTTCTCTAATGGTTGATCATATTGCGCCTGCTGCATAACATCACTAACTATCATTTTAGCAATCTTCCAAGCTAGCTCTTCTTGGGCCTAAAAGAAATAATTGAAACTGTTGATAACAGTTATTAAAAGAATCAAGACATACATTTCAGTGCTCTAAACACAATTGTATATGCATATAATTTCTACCTGTTTAGATAAGCACACTGCCATGTCTGAAAGAACCTGGGCCACCTTCTGGCTATGATATATATATATATATATATTTAAATAAATTTTTAAAAAATATATTTTATTGATTTTTTTACAGAGAGGAAGGGAGAGGGTTAGAGAGTTAGAAACATCGGTGAGAAAGAAACATCTATCAGCTGCCTCCTGCACATCTCCCTACTGGGGATGTGCCCGCAACCAAGGTACATGCCCTTGACTGGAATCGAACCTGAGACCCTTGAGTCCGCAGGCCGACGCTCTATCCACTGAGCCAAACCAGTTAGGGCTGGCTATGATATATTAATATGCTACTCATTGTCTTCCAAAATCAGCTACCGGTACCTGACATGACACAATCTTCATGTTAGTTCTCAAAACAAAAACATTTTTCTTTCTCTACTCCCATCTCTCAATGTACTTTACTATTCAAAAAGGAGGCCTCCATTCCTGAAAGTAAAAATGACAGTGAGAAAGGAAGCTTTTGTGTCTACACTGATTACTGATGCCTGCTGTTTGATAGAAACTTAATTACAAGGTTATCTGTCAGTGGCCAGAATCTCTGGGCTGAAGATACCTCCACAGCCTCCACCAGGCAATTATGAGTTGTTAAGAAGGCCCACCCTTTCTTGTTACGTTCTGGGTAAGGGAGTAATGATGTGCCACGCTGGCTCAACATGGCAACTAAAGAAAGAGAAATCTTGAAACCTTAATTAGACAAGGTGCTGCTTACAAACGGGAATCTCTTTACACTAAAAGTAGAATTTACCTCATCAGTATTTCCTTGCACCCATTTCTTCATAGCTTGTGAGAACATGGATCCTAGTAAACAAAGCCAAAGATGAATGTAGATTTCATGCATAATTTGACATTAAAAATGCTGTTAGTTACAAGCTACTTCCAGACATGGTGGACATTCTTTTTTTTTTTTTTTTTTTTGGTACAATCTTCTCTAAAACATTAAGGAATACTACTATTGACAGAAACTGATTATGATGTCTCCATAATAGAGTATTTAACTGTCAAACATCATGCTTTGAAAACCCGTTTCTGAGTACTGGATTTTTCTTCTATTTGATACAAGAAACTTTCATGTGGTGTTAGATTTGCAGCAAACTAAAAGAGCAAAAGCAAACCGTGGCTTAGATTTAATTCTGGGTAAGAATCTAGGAGATATAATCTACTTGTTTATGTAAGCAAACCTTCCCGAGCAACTACTATACAAAAGGGCTTCAAGTGTAGATTATGCTGCCACATGCTGTATAAATTAGCTGAGTAAGTGGAGTTTTAAATAGTCATCCTCTGTCCAAGTCATAGTACACCTCAACTTCCTAGTAGACACACAAGCCTATCTCCAACTGTACTCAGATGCTGAAAAATCACCAAGGCAGTAGGTTAGCCTCTCTCTCCATGAATGAAATACACAGCTTACCCTTTCATTAATACAAATAGGTTCAAGTCCTAACTTTGCCTTAAACCAAGTGGTTGGTAGATTATTTCTTAGGCAAGGTCCTGATTAATTCAAGGACTGGGATAGAACTATACATAGCATTCATGAAAAATACAAAACCTGATTCTTTGCCCTTAATGACTTGTATTTCTAGCTAAAAGTCTGAATACTGTGTAGTTAAATGTTATGGTCAAGCAGAGTCAGCAGGGCCACAACATCACATGCTCTGCCTGGCGTCTCAGATGCTGTCACTTACCCAGTGCATCCTCTCCTCAGGCTCCCCCGCAGTCGCACTGTTGACAAGCTCCTACTTGCTAACACTCTCCCCTTTACTTTTACTCCCCACACCTCTGACTCTCCTCTGCGTATCCCCTCCTCTTTAACCTGGGCTTCTCCAGGATCCCATTCCCAGCCTTCTTTTCTCCCTCTTTGCTTGGTGGGGCATCTCATCCCCTCCTGTGTGTTTACCTTCCTTCAAAATGCAAATAACTAAAACTGGTCCTTAGGTTTCAAACCCATGCTTACAAATTCTCCTAAATGCATCCCAAACTTAACATGTTCTGAATGGAGCCCATCTGTCTCCCACCTACTTTTTCTCATCCTCCACCTCAGAAATTAACTTAATCCTCTATTGAAAATTAACATAATTGTTCATCCAGGGAACCCATGTTTAAAAACTCAACCTACCTCTCTCATTTACTCTCCATATGAAGTCTGTCACCAAATTCTACCTTAAATGCAGTCTCTTAAATTCCACCCTGGAAGTCTTATAAATCTGACCTTCTTTCTAATTCCTGCTACTACTATCTACCTTCAAATCCTCTTTTTTTTCTATCTACATTATTAGCTAACCCCACTACCTGACTGGTTTCTCTAATACCAGTCTCTCCTCAACTCCAATTCATTCCTATACTACTACCAGAAAAATGTATCTAGTCAGTATTGTGCTTAGAAATCCCTGATGCCTATATGACAGGAATCGGGTTTCTCAATATGACATGCAAGGGCTTTCGCAATATAAGACAGCTTCCTCTCCCACCACTGCATCCAACACCAGGAACAGCCACTCCAGGGACCACATGTTCACAACATCCTTTAGAATTCCTTCTTGATACACTTTCACATTTCAAAGTACCTTGCTTGCCCCACAAGCAAAGTTGTCATACTCTCAGAAGCCTCCGAGATAGACCCTTCTCAAACTCAACCCTGTCCTCTGTGCTCTATTATCAGAGTTTCAAAACCCAAACTGGCCCGGCCAGTGTGGGTCAATGGTTGAGCATCGATCCAGGAAGCAAGAGGTTACCAGTTCAATTTCTGTTCTATTCCCGGTCAGGGCACAAGCCCCGGTTTGGGGCTTGATACCCAGTAGGGGGTGTGCAGGAGGCAGCCGATCTATGAAGCTTCTCGTTTATGGATCTTTCTATCCCTCTCCCATCCTCTCTCTATAAAAAGTCAATTAAAAAATATTTTTTAAAAAACAAACTGCAAATTGAACCTACAGACTGGCAAATAATGAACACTCTTTGCAGCAGCCCTCAGCAAAGAAGGAGAAGAGGGAGAAGGGGGGCCAAATTGCAAACTGTTGTCAAAATGGTATTCTGAACCAAAGCTGGAGTTGCTTTTAATCTGCCATGTGATCCCTAACAAGTTACAATTTCCCTCACTCTCAACTTCTTCGTATATAGATTAAGGAGGTGGTATCCACAGATGTATCATCTAAGATTTGCATGAGCTTGAAAAATGCTAAGAAATCTCTACTGTATTGGGGTCTGAGAAGGGAGAGTGTGGCTCTGTGAATATTCTCAGAATAAGAATGTAATATGAATAAGAAAATTTAGTGTCCATGTCACTTTTAAAAATGATTTTTAAATTAAATAATTAAAATAAATATGAGAGAAAATCTCTACCAACTCTTCTAGATTAATTAATCCAATCAACAAATATGTAATGAGTGCCTACCATGTGCAAGGGTTAATTTTTGAATCAGGGAATATAGCGTCAAATATGATAGACAAAATCCCTACTTTCAGAAAGGCAATATTCTAGTCATGAAAGAGAAAGAGACTATAAAACAAGTATGCAAGAAATGAGCAAGTAAGCTTCAGCGCTCTCCCTCTCGGGAGCATGCGGCACCTTTCCTCGCCCCTCCTTTTTCAAACCCTTCTCTCTCCTAAGCTCCAAGGGCCCTTTGTTTGCCTCGGTAACTTGTTTCCTGAACCCATTTCTTCTACAATTCACTTCTTCTATCTCTGTGACTTTCTAAATAAACTTTCTCTTATAAAAATAAGTTCAGACAGTGACTAAGAAAATGAAGAAGTGGTATGTGAATGGTCTGAACGATTTAGTTCATTTGGGCTGGGGAGTCCTCTCTGAAGGGAGAATACTGCGATGAGAAGGATCCAGGCGTTGTGAAAGCCATGGAAGGACTTTCATGGCCAGGAAACAGCTATGTGGAGGCCCTAACAGGGAAGGGACTTCAGAGAAAGCTTAGTCAATGAAAGGAAGAGTGGTGAAAGGTAGACAGGGGATACCGATAGGTTACAGCAAAGAGTTGATAGGAAGCCATGGGGGAAGAGATGGATGGGTGATTAAGCAGCAAAACATGCCGGTTAAGAAAATTCAAAAAGTAAAGGAAAAGGCTATAATGAAAAGTAAAAGGTACCTCCCTCTCCTCATGCTATACTTTTGAGTGTATTCTTTTAAAAATACCATATACAACATCACCTAGAATCTAGGTCCTAGATGTACTCTAAACAAATTATCAAGACCAAAGTACAACTACGAGTTTACAAGAAATACAGGAGAGAAAGGAATAAACTAAATAATGCAACAACAACAAAAAATCCAGAAGGTTAGGCATTTTATAGGAAAACTAGCGTGATAGACTTAGCAGTCAAGGTCACAAAAAAACGGGAGTAAACTAGATTAAAATAAACTGACATTACTGGTACATCCTCTTGTTTATATCTTTGGCATCTACAGTGTCTGCACATAGGAATCATTTAAGTGCCTTCTGAGTCAATTAACTGAATCTGCAGGCTCCTACATTACATAATTTACTTGCCCCAAAAAAAACACAACACATCACTTAAAGAGACATCTAAACAACTAAAGGAAGCACCAGGCATACAGACTTATTTCGTCAACTGCAGACATGACTATTCATTGTTCTACATAGGCATGTCTCAAATTAATAATGCAGATAACTCAATGGATGGGCTTGCTGTTGGAGATACAATCCTGTTGCCTCTACCTTCACACATAACCCAAATTTGGCCATTCTTCCACTACCGAATCCACCACCACCACCACCACCATGCCTTATGTAGACCATAAGTAGGGCAGCAACATTCCCTACTTCTCTTAAACTCCTACACTCTACTTTCCAAACATCTGTTAGAACCGCCCCTTTAAAACATAAATCACATCATGGTCCTGCCCTGCTCGAACTTGCAATATGTCCCCTGCACTTTAAAGTCCCCGCCATGGTTTGTGGTAACCCTCCGACCTCATTTGCCTTCTGTCGCCTATCCTTTTCCTCACTCCTCTTCAGGTCAAGGGTCCTGAAGTAAAGGCTTAATATTAAGTATAAAAACAGCACAAACCTTTTGATTTCTTTACATCAGGTTCAGGCTCAGATTCTCGGATGAACTGCCCCACATCACTGACTCTTCCAAATGTCATCTTCCTATGTAAGTATGAGAAGAATATAATTTCTAACAATTAACTTTAAATTAAAAAGAAAAAAATCAATTTTAAGTATCTCATGTTATTCCAAGTGAGGCTTATTTTAAATAGAAAGCAAAAGAAACTTTAATTCAACGCAATTTTATTCAAAATCCTAAAAAGGTTTATGAAACATGCCGAGTTAACAGGTAATTCACATTTCTAAAATTCAAAGAGAAGAGAAAAGGCACAAGAATAGCCAAGGTAACTTTGTAACAGAAGAGATAAAAAGGTAGGATAAAATGTCTTATAAAACTAGAGTAATACATAATTACTAGTATATTACTATGCTATAAAGCTATAGTAAAAAAGCAAAATTAAAAGGCAAAGCACACAGTAAAAGGTCTTATTTTTAAGAGATTACTACTAACCAATGTATATATATAAAGAGCTAGGGGCCGTCACCTCCGAAACAACCGAACGGATGACCGAACAGGCTGAGTGGGATGACCAGGCCGGCAGGGGGGTTAGTGAGGAACAACCAAACGACTGAGCAGCAGGCTGTGTGGGGTGACCAGGCTGGCAGAAGGGCTAGTGAAGGACGACCAAATGAATGAACAGCAGGCTGCATGGGGCGACCAGGCCGGCAGTGGGGGCAGTGAGGGGCAACCAGGCCAGCAGAGGGGGCACTTGGGGGCAACCAGGCCAGCAGGGGGCACAGTTAGGGGCAATCAGGTTGGCAGGCAGAGGTAGTTAGGGGTGATCAGGCTGGCAGGGGGGCCAATTAGGGGTGATCAGGCAGGCAGGCAGGTGAGCAGTTAAAAGCCAGCGGTCCTGGATTGTGAGGGATGTCCAACTGCCTAAACCGGCAGTTGAACATCTCCCAAGGGGTCCCGGATTGGAGAGGATGCAGGCTGGGCTGAGGGGACCCCCCCGCCCCCGTGCACGAATTTTGTGCACCAGGCCTCTAGTAATTAATATTCATAAACATACAGAATTCCAACAAGTCATTATGAAATCATCCAACAGCCCAGCTGGTGTGGCTCATGGTTGAGCATCGACTGCAGTTTGATTCCTGGTTGGGGCAGATTGTGGGCTAGATCCCCAGCAGGGGATGTGCAGGAGGCAGCCGATCAATGATTCTCTCTCATCATTGGTGTTTCTATCTTTCTCTCCCTCTCCCATCCTTTCTGAAATCAATAAAAATATATTTCAAAAAAATCACCCAACAGAAAAATGTGAAAATGAGATAAAGAGTCAATGCACAGAAGAAACACCTCAACAACCAACAAACATACCAAAAGAAGCTCTATTGCCCTGACCAGTTTGGCTCAGTGGATAGAGTGTCAGACTGCGGACTGAAAGGTCCCAGGTTCGATTCCGGTCAAGGGCATGTACCTTGGTTGCTGGCACAACCCCGGTGGGGAGTGTGCAGGAGGCAGCTGATCGATGTATCTCTCTCATCGATGTTTCTAACTCTCTATCCCTCTCCCTTCCTCTCTGTAAAAAATCAATTAAAATATATTAAAAAAAAAAAAAGAAGCTCTATCTCATGAGCAATAATACAAGATTGGTAAAAAAATGTAAAGTTTGATATTATTTAGTGTTGATGTAGATGTGGGGGAAATTAGTACCTTTATTAATGACTGATAAAAATGTAAAATGTACAGGTACTTTTAATGGTAAATTAGTAAGATCTATTAAAATTTCAAATCTGCTTTTTGGTACAAGGAAGTATATAAAAGGAAGTGCTTCGCTACACTGGGTATAAACGTGAAAAATAAAAACAACTGAAACAATATCAAAATGACCAAATAGTGGCACAACACATTATGTGGAATATTTTGTCACAGTTATAAGCTATAATTAAAATTACACATAGAAACTATGACACAGTTAAAATGAGGTAAATCTATAAAACTCACTATGAATGAAAGCACAAGATACATACAGTGTAATATTAACTACATAAAAATAAGCAAACAAAAAAAAATACACTATAACAATGAGTAGGAAAAAGAGAAAATAAGGATAGGTGTGTGATCAAAGAGACATTAGCCTTATCTACCAATTAATTTTTATAAGACACTAGAGGCCTGATGCATGAAATTCGTGCAAGAGTAGGCCTTCGCAGCCACGGCGGCTGCCTGAATCCCTCCCTTGCAGCCACGGCAGCTGCCTCGGTCCTGCAGCTTCATCCGGAAGGTCGTCCAGTCTAATTAGCATGTTATGCTTTTATTATTACAGATTAATATATTTGTACTTAAAAGTTAATTCAAAAAGAAAAACAGATTTTATGATGTCTCTATATTATCTCCTTTCAGGCAAAGGGGATCTTATTTTAGAGACAGCCTCCCAATAAGCCATCACTTCATATATAAGCTTCACTATCCCAACTGCTACAATTTGTTTGCCTTGATAGAAATTTCAGGAAGCTGCTGAAATCATAAAATTAAAACAAACACTGGAAACTATCTTTAAAGATGGGAGAAAAATTACTTCTACTTATGACCATTTTATTAATTAGAAAAAAAAGAGAACTCATGGGCCTGGACAACAGTGAACAGTGTGGTGATTGCAGGGGTGGGAGGTGGAGGTGGAAGAGGGCATAGAGGGGATAAATGGTGATGGAAAAGAATGAAAGTTAAAAATAAAATAAAATTCACAAAAAATTATATTTTACACACAGAAACACCTATGAAAGCAAAACATCTTGCAATTGATACTTTCTTAAGCAAGGTTTTAAACAAATGAGCCAACCATTCCTTAAGAATAAATATCTTTGGAAATTAACTCATCTAGGCTTATTGTCCACCATTTCCTAAAAGAAATAAAGATTACTACAATGCCGCCACCACTGAGGTATGCTTTCCAAAACCAATGTGATCCAAGGACCTTTCACTTACCTCAAGTACCTTTCAGACTCCTTCGTCTCCCAACTATCATTGTTACTTTCAGATAAAAACAATTAAACATGTTGAAATCCCTTTTTTATGGCACTGCTAGGCCTGGGGTTGGGGTGGAGTAATGAAGCCTTTGCACAGGCTTATGTGTTAATCAAGCCATCTTTAGGGAAGAGGAATGACTTTATGATTTGATCTGTGGTAAAGTTTAATAAGTGGCATATCCTATGAATCACTATCTTTTTGTTGTAGAATGAAATAAACCAAGTTAATTCTAAAATACAAAGGAACAATTTTATTCCATTTTCCAAGTATTAGTTATACAGTCCATATAAATGATATTGGTATCTTTGTACTGTATTTTTCTTTTTGCTTTTAAGACAGAAATTTTGAAATCGCTAACATATGAACGAGACAGCCCAAAACATACCACACAAACATCACACCTAATCAATATCGCCTACGGTGATGGAATAATGATGTAATATTTGTGGAGTGCTTACTGATACTAGGCCATGTACTAAATTCTTTTATGTGTGATCTCATTTAATACCCTCAATAACCCAATGAAGTAGTAATATTATCCTCACTTTATAGATGAAAAACTGAAACACAAACAGATGAAGTAGCTTGGCAATAAGTGGCTGAGACAAGACTAAAACCCAGGAAGTCATTCCTAAGCCTTCACTCTTACCATGTTCTACTGCATATTATATGTAAACGTTCTGGGCGCATAATAATAGATTAAAATAGTTTAGATTAAAATGCAAAAAGATGCAAAATTTAATATACTTGATAAAATTCTAGACATGTGCCAAGCTTACCCTGCATACGTCCGTTGATATAAAGATTCTGGATCCAGACTTGCAGCATCCACAATTATTGCTTCATCAAAATTTTTCAGAATTTTAACACTAGCTTTTTTCATACTGGACTACAACAGAAATTGTAAAATTAGTGGTATATTATTTAGGAATCAAATCACTCCTGGGTTTGGAATATGACAGATTGGTACAAATCTTCAGTGTTTGAAATATATGTAATTTTCATTCAACCCATCATTACTGTGATGAAACAGCAATGATTCTGAAATGTAACATCAATATATAGCTACAGGGGGAGTGCAATATTAAAATGCACACCATATGCATTCACATGCCAAATGTTTTTCTCAAGTTCCATCCACCGATGCATATGCATCTTGACTAATACATGTGAAGCTCAACTTTTACAAGATAAGCCTGAATGCTTTTGATTCTCAGTGAGGCCATGTGACAAAAGAGAAGCTGAAGTTAACTTTTTAAATTAACCAGTTAAATAAGTGTAATAAGTTCCCCTCCACCATTCTATGTCCCCACTCCTAACTCCCACATAAAAAGCAAGTCAAAATGGATAGACCTGCCCAGCCAGGTGTAGCTCAGCGGTTGAGCGTCGACCCAGGAACTGAGAGGTCACCGGTTTGATTCCCGGTCAGGGCATATGCCCAGGTTGCGGGCTCAATCTCCAGTGGGGGGCGTGCAGGAGGCAGCCGATCAGTGATTCTCATCATTGATGTTTCTATCTCTCTCTCCCTCTCCCTTCCTCTCTGAAATCAATAAAAATCTATTTAAAAAAAAAAGGATAGACCTATGAAATACAGAGCCATGGTTTGACCCACAAATTCCACTTCTAAAAATTCAATTACAGATGCACATGCAAAATGACATATACAAGATTATTCACTGCAGCATTGTTTAAAATAACAAAAGACAGAAACACCCCTAATATCCACAACTAAGGTATAGGTTAAATTAATAAAATAAATAATTGAACAGATACTTATAAACATTCTTTGGGGGTGAAGGTGAGGAAAGAGCTCTTTTTTTATAGCCAAAAGGGCACAGAATTAAAAAGAAAAGAGCCCTAGCCAGTTTGGCTCGGTGGATGGAGCGCCGGCCCTCTGATTGAAAGGGTCCTAGGTTCGATTCTAGTCAAGGGCACGTACTTTTTTTTTTTAAAAAAAAATATATTTTATTGATTTTACAGTGAGGAAGGGAGAGGGATAGAGAGTTAGAAATATCGATGAGAGAGAAACATCGATCAGCTGCCTCCTGCACACCTCCCACTGGGGATGTGCCCGTAACCAAGGTACATGCCCTTGACCGGAATTGAACCTGGGACCCTTCAGTCTGCAGGCTGATGCTCTATCCACTGAGTCAGACCCGTCAGGGCAAGGGCACATACTTTAGTTGCAGGTTCCTTGGCCCTGGTCAGGGTGCAGGCAGGAGGCAACCAATCAATGTGTCTCTCTCACATTGATGTTTCTGTCTCCCCTCTCCCTAAAAAATCAATGAAAAAATATCCTGGGATAAGGATTAACAGCAACAACAAAAAAATAAAATAAGAAAAGAGGCAACAGAATAAAGGAGTGGGAATACTTCTATGAGGCCATTGTTACTCAGATTCCCAAACCAGACCAATCTCTGGAGTTTAGACCCAAAATTCGCAATAAAATACTAGCAAACCAAATCCAGAAACATACGGAAATAATTATACACCACAACCAAGTGGGATTTATCCCAGGAATGCAAGCTTGGTTTAATAACTGGTAATCAATTAACGTTTCAAGAGTAAAAACCAAAAGCCTGCATAATCATCTCAGCTAATACAGAAAGAGCATTTGACAAAACCCAACATACTTTCCTTTTTTTTTTTTTAATCTTCACCTGAGGCCTTAGCTGGGTTGGCTCAGTGGATAGAGCACCGGTCTGCAGACTGAAGGGTCCGGGGTTTGATTCCGCTCAAGGGCACATGCCCGGGTTGTGGGCTCAATCCCTAGTATGGGGCATACAGGAGGCAACCGATCAATGATTCTCTCATATCATTGATGTTTCTATCTCTCTTTCCCTCTCCCTTCCTCCCTGAAATCAATAAAAAAATATTTTTTTTAAAAAATCTTTACCTGAGGATATTTTTCCAGATTTTTAGAGAGAGTGGAAGGGAGGGGGCAATGTGAGAGAGACACACCGATTGGTTGCCTCCTGCACACACCCCAAACAAGGCCGGGGACCGAACCTGCAACCAAGTTATGAGTCTTTGACCGGAATTAAACCTGGGTCCCTTCAGTCTGTGGGCCAACACTCTATCCACTGAGTCAAACTGTCTAGGGCTCAACATACTTCCTTGATAAAAGAACATTCAACAAATTAGGAATAGTAGAGTACTTCCTCAACTTCATAAAGAGCATTTATTTATGAAAAACCCACTCTGAACATCTTTACATGATAAAAAACTGAAAGCTTTCCCCCTGGAAGTTCCAGCCAGAGCAATTAGGCAAGAAAAGGAAATAATAGGCACCCAAAGTGGATAGAAAGAAAACTTTCTATTCACAAATGATGTGATCTTATATACAGAAAATCCTAAATAATCCACAAGAAAACTATTAGAGCTAACATGAATTTAGTAAAGTTGAAGGTAGATGACACAAAAAGCAGTTATAGTGCTATGTATTATCAATGATGAATCAAAAAATGGGATTAGCCTAGCTGATGGGCGCAGTGGTTAGAGCACTGGCCTGAACACTGAAGGGTTGAGGGTTTGATTCCCAGTTGAGGGCATGTACCAGGGTTTCAGGTTTGATCCCCAGCCCCACAGTTGGGGCACATGCAGGAGGCAATCAATCTATGTGTCTCTCTGACATTAATGTCTCTCTCCCTCCCTCCCTTTCACTCTCTCTAACAAGCAATGAAAAAAAAAAAATCCTCAGGTCAGGATTAAAAAAAGAAAAAGAAGTAGTACAAAATGGCAGTCACAAAATAGTCATGGGGATGTAAAGTACAGCATAGGGAATATAGTCGATAATACTGCAATAACTCTGTACAGTGCTAGGTGGGCACTTGAAATATCAGGGAGATCACTTTGTAAAGTATATGATTGTCTAAACCACTCTGCTGTACACCTGAAACTAATATAAAATAATATTGATATAAACCGTAATTGAAAAATTAAATAAAAACCAATCCTATTTGTAATAGCATCAAAAAGAAAAGAATTCTTAGGAATAAACTGATTGAAGAAGGTATACAACTTATACACTGAAAACTATAAATGTTGCTGAAAGGAATTAAGGACAGCCTAAATTAGACAGAATGTCACTCCATATTCATGGACTGGAAGACTTACAATTGTTGAGATGACAATACTCCCAAAGCAATCTACAGATTCAGTGTAATCCTGATCAAAATGGAAAGCTGATTCCAAAATTTACATTTGAAATTGCAAGGAACTCAGAATAACCAAAATAATCTTACAAATGATAAAAACGAAGTTGAAGGACAAATACTTCCCGATTTCAAAACTTACAAAGCCATTGTAATCAAAACAATATAGTACTGGCAAAGGGGTAGACATATAGGTAGGTTGACAGAGTAGAAATGAGAGTCCAGAGATACACTCATATATCTAGTTAAATGACTTTCGACAAGTATGCTAAAACCATTCAATAGTGAAAGAATAGTTTTTTTCAATAAATGATGCTGGGAAAACTGGATATCCACATGCAAAAGAATAAAGTTGGACCCCACCTCACATAATATGTAAAACTAACTCAAAATGGATCAGGGGCCTAAAACTTAGAAGAAAACATAAGTGGCCATGGGAAGTGACTGCTCAAAGGGCACGAGGTTTCCATGTGGGATGATGAAAAAGTCTGGAACCAGATAGTGGTGATGACTGTGAACATTCAAAATGTCACTGAATGGCTAAGTCATGTTAAATGAATTTTACCGCAACAAAAAAAATTACTTGCATTTCTATACACTTATGAATATGAAATTAAGAAAACAATTCCATTTATAATAGCATCAAAAAAATAAAATATTTAGGAATGCATTTTTAAAAATACAAAACTTACACTTGAAAAGTACAAAATATTGTTGAAAGAAATTAAAAAAGATTTGAGTAAGTGAAAAGAAATCCATATTCATGGATGTTCAAAATATTTAATATTGTTAAGATGGCAATACCCCAAATTAATCTATGGAGTCAATGCAATCTCGATCAGAATCCTGACTGGCTTCTTCATAGAAATGGACAAGCTGATCCTAAAATTCAAATGGAAACAGGAGGATTCCAAATAGTCAAAGGAATCTTGAAAAAGAAGAAGTTGGAGGAATTTCACTTCCTGATTTCAAAAGCTATTACAAAGTAACAGTAATTAAGGCAGAATTGAACAGTTATCAACGAATTCAGCAATTCTATTCCTATGTATATACATAAGAGAAATGAAAACATATATCCATACAAAAATTTGTACAGTAGTGTATATATAAAAGCCTAAGCGACCATTATGACTAGACGACTGGCCGGTAGCTATGACGTACACTGACCACCAGGGGGCAGACGCTCAATGCAGGAGCTGCCCCCTGGTGGTCAGTGCACACTCACAGCCAACCTCCCATGCCCCCCCCCCCCCCCCGCTGGCTGGTTGGCCCCGATCGCCAGCCAGGCCAAGGGACCCACCTGTGCACAAATTCGTGCACCAGGCCTCTAGTTATTCATAATAGCCAAAGGTAGAAACAACCCAAATGTTCATCAACTGATGGATAAACAAAATGTGGCTGTGTCTGCATGATGGACTACAGTATGATTTAGCCATAATAAGGAATAAATTTTTTTACAAGCTTAATAGGGTTAAACCTTTAAAACATTATGCTAAGAAAAACCCCACATTATGCTAAGTAAAAGAAGCTAGTCACAAAAGACTACATGTCATTTGGGTCCATTTATATGAAATATCCAGAATAAGCACATCAATGGCACAGAAAGCAGAGTGGCAGTAGCCTGCAGAAATGGGAGATTTGGAGAGTGACAGTTTAAGGATACAAGGTTATTTCCAGGGTGAAAACCATGTTCTAAAATGGATTGTGGTGACAGTTAAGCAAGTCTGTGAATATACTAAACGCCATAGAATTATACAATTTAAATGGGTGAATTGTATGGTATATGAATTATATCTTAATAAATCTGTACACACAAAAAAAGAAAAATAAGACACACAGTTATAAAATGACAAGAACAGATCACACTAACCTAGGCCCGCGGTCGGCAAACTGCGGCTCGCAAGCCACATGCGGCTCTTTGGCCCCTTGAGTGTGGCTCTTCCACAAAATACCACAAAATACCACATGCAGGCGCGCATATACAGTGCGATTGAAACTTTGTGGCCCATGTGCAGAAGTCGGTATTTTGTGCAAGAGCCACACTCAAGGGGCCAAAGAGCCACATGTGGCTCGCGAGCTGCAGTTTGCCAACCACTGACCTAGGCCATCAAAAGTTGGATTGTAACCACCCTTGCAGGGGGAGGCTAGTGACTGGAAGGGGATATAAGAGAGTTTCTGACATACTGATAAAGTCCTGTTTCTTGATCTGGATGCTGGCTATATGGGTAGTTCTGTCTATGAGAAGTCTTCAAGCTGTATATAGTTACGATAATGGCAAGTTTTCTGTATGTATATTATAAATGTAAAAATATATTTTACAGTTAGCACCAAGGTCTTTAAAGTGCCTAAAAGCCAAAACATTCCATCCAGCCTGTATGAAAAACAAAGTGGCAAACAATGCAGCAGATTTGCTCCAAGGTAACCTTAAGAGCAGGGAAATGTACAAGAAGAGCCTGTTGATAGCATTAAAATAGTTCTGTTTTATAAATTAAGAAAATTTGTCCAAGGCCCAGTGTCCAAAGAGATGAGAAAATAATTATGCTATATTATTAAACTTATGGTGAAAAAAACTAGACAGGGAATATAGTTCTGGCTCTCCCACTTGCTGTGTGACTTCAATAAAAGCAGTTAACTTAATACCTCTTTAGATCTCTTCTCTTGAGGATAAACCACTTCCTGTGATTTTGGGGAGACTCAGGTAAGGTCTGATACATGAGAGCACTCCAAAACCAAACCAAAGATTAGGAAATATACAATTTGGAGGGTGACAGTTTGAAAATAAATTATTTAACAATATATACAAATTGTATATATTGAATTGTATATAATTCAAATGAAATTAAAAGCTCTTCAGTGAAATACAACAATAAGAAATCTAACAGTTCACTCAATTATTCTATAAAATGTATCCCAAACAATTGCATAAAGAGCTCTTCAGAGGCTATAAATGTATATTATATTTTGTGATTATTGAAAGGAACAGCTAGTGTCAAGCAGGAAAATGGCCTGAGTGAAACAGCATGATACCTTATAATATAATATACACAAGTACTTTGATTAGAATATATAGCAAGGAGGCTAATTTTATTTCACCTTTGTTTCTTCAACAACTTAAAACTTACAAATGGGATCTGTTACTGGTATTTAAAGGAAAGGATGTGTACACCTTTCTTTCTCATGGCAGAGGCAAATCGGTGAATACCTGAGATGCTGAGCTGTCAGAACCACCTTGGTGAGAGTCGTCAGGAGCACCAACGGAGCCATGAGCAGTCAGTGAAACATTCCCTCCCAGAAATTCATCTCCTCGAACCGAATGGATGAGATCATTCAAATATTTATAATACAGATTGCTGGACAGAAAGCCAGGCAAAAACACCTGAAAGAGAGGACAAGCATTATTTTAAATGCTGAAATCCAATACAACTAAAATTCTATTTTTAAAACAAAATTTCACAAATGACTTTACTTCTCCTTTTTACACTCCAAGTAATATCCCTTTATACAGAGTTTACACTGTAACTAAAATTACAACATGTATAATTCATATTTTTTTCCACAAAAAACCCCCACTTTACTATGAAACTATTACATAGAATAGATATTTAGATTTCTTGGTGACCAGAAAATTGTCTAGGGAGTGAATATATATAGAAACTAGATTTTTCTGGTTTGTTATAAATATTAAAATCTTTGTGCATGTATTGATTTTTTACTTTTGAACCGATTTCCTTATGATAAATTACTAGGAGTGTGATTACTGAATTAAATAGTATGAACATTTTAGCTTTAATATATATGGGCAATTTACCCTTCAGAAGGATGTTGTCAACTTGTTCCACTAGCAATATATCAAGGTATCTGTTTTTTTTGTGTTTTTTTTAAAAATGATTTTAAATTAAAAAAAAAAAAAAAGAAAGAAAAACAGATAGAGGAAGGAAGAGGGAGAAAGAGAGAAACACTGATGTGGGGGAGAAACAATGATCGGCTGCCTCCCACAAGCACCCCTACTGGGGATCAAACTCAAAACTTGGGCACGTGGCCTGACCGGAATCAAACCAGAGGCCTTTCGATGCACAGGATGATGCTCAACCAACTCAGCCACCCTGGCCAGGGCAAGGTATCTGTTTTGACACAGGCTATCAAACACCAGGTTGTGGTTTTTCTTTTTTCTTTTCTTTTTTCTTTTCTTTTTCTTTTCTCTTCTCTTCTTTCTTTTTTTTAACCTTTAATTTAATTTTAATCCTCACCTGAGGATATGTTTCCATTGATTTTCAAAGAGAGAGGGAAAGACAGATAGAAACATCAATGTGAGAAAAACAGGGCCCAGGCCGGGAGTAGCCTGCAACAAAGGTATGTGCCCTTCACCAGAATCTAACCCTGCACCCTTCAGTCCACAGGCTGACACACTATCCACTGAGCCAAACCGGCTAGGGCCAGGTGGTGTTTTTCAAATTATTGTTAAATAAATGTCTAATAACTATGGGTGTTTTTATTTGCATTTAAAATTAAGAAAGATGCTGAATAAATTCCCATGCTTATTACTGGCTGTTGCTATTATCAACTTTTCCTTCACAGCACTTAGCACAGTTGTAAACATTTGTCTGTGTGTAGTTGTGCCTTTTTTAGACAGAGCCCTGGGAGGGCAGAAACCAGGTTCCTTTTGTCTACCACTCTAACACCAACAGCCAGCACAGAACTACGCAAAGCACTGGCGAATGAATCACCTCTGCCTTTTTTCCATTTATCTACTTGATTCATTAAATTAGTTTAAGTTCTTTACATACACATACATATTAATAAGAATTTTTTTTAGATTTTGTTTTTCTCTTTTTTTTTTTAAAGGGGAGAATGATGATTTTTATTTTTATTTTCTTTTAATATATTTTATTGATTTTTTACAGAGAGGAAGGGAGAAGAATAGAGAGTTAGAAACATCGATGAGAGAGAAACATTGATCAGCTGCCTCCAGCACACTCCCTACTGGGGATGTGCCTGCAACCAAGGTACATGCCCTTGACTGGAATCGAACCTGGGACCCTTGAGTCCGCAGGCTGACGCTCTATCCACTGAGCCAAACCGTTAGGGCCTCTCTCTCTTTTAAATGTAATACAGACTTGAAACTTTTTCTTTAAGATCAGAAAGATCATAATTTAAACATGGAAAAATTATTTTCCCAGGGCAATAGCTGATACTCTATTCAGTTTATCACTAGTTTTTCAATGATTTGATTTTTATATTGAACTCTTCCCTATCCCGGAACTCCACTGTTATGTGGGTACTATGTAACAGTGCGTACTTAACCCCTTCCCCTAGATACACATGACATACATAGCAACCTAACTTCATGGGCTTCTCCTGGGCTTTGCAATTCCTGGTAAAAGCTGCTCCAGTTATTGGAAGAATAAACCATTCACAAATTCTAATACTTCACTGTTAATAAGCTACTACTAATACCCTAATTAGTGATCATGATACTACACAAAACTAATGCTCCACCCCTGTTGAGGGATATTGGTGAAATATTTGGATCATTCCTAAGCTAACTTTGCCCAATACTGCTCTCTAATTAATAAGCACTTTATTCATATATATATATACACCTTACCTCATTTTTATCCTCAAAATAACTTTAAGGTAAATTTCTATTACCCATAACATTCCCATTTTACAGATGAGGCAAATGGCATCAAAGAACTTCATTAACTGCCTGAAGCTACTTAGCCTATAAAGATTAAGATTAATACATACCAAGTCAGATTCAAAGACTCTGCTCTTAAATGCTATCTGCACTACTTCACTTTTTCCACTGTCCTGTTGCATATCGTTTTTCCCATGCTCTATGTTCTGGGTTCTGACAGTAAAAACTTCTGATAGGTTAATACTTTTGATGTTCTTGGTTACCTTCTCCATGGTTGTCCAGGCCTGACGTAATGGAGTTGTAAAACAGTTGGGGAGTGGCCCACCTTCCCTGCAGATATTAGATTCAATTTCTAATCTTACAATATCATCAAATCCAAGAGGATGTGTGGCCTGCAGGGAGAAGTACCTATGATAGAAAGACAGCCAAAGTAAAACCAAATCCCAAAGCAAATACAAGCAACTTCTGACGCCTACACCAGAGGATCTTCTGAAGGTACTTGGTTCAGCCTGCAGACCTAGCACTATCACGGCCTTGCTGCAACTGTCCCCCCATCCCCCCAAGATCTCTGAGTCAACTTGCTACCTCCCTATCTGCCTTCCATCATACTTAGTTTTTGTTTAAGATTTTCAAGGGCCAGGCTACAACTGAGGTAAAGAAATCAATCAATCACACATATTTAATGGGAACCTATTCTCTGTTCAGCAACTCATAGAAAGAAATGGATTGAAAGAGGGTAAAACACTGTCATTTCTTCTAGAAACAGAGCAGAAAAAAATCCCTGCACAGGATTCAATGAGAACACACCATTGTAACTAGAAGGTATCCGTAATTTACATATAGGAATTCAAACCAAATAGTACTGATGGTAAAGTGGATGTATTTGATGTATTTGGATAGAATAATAGGACTTGCTGGTGATCTGGTATACAAGCGAAAAGTAGTAATCAATATCCTCAAAGATTTGTTTTTAAAATCTTCCCCTGAGAATATTTTTCCCATTGATTTTCAGACAGAGTGGTGGAAGGGAGGAGAGAGAGAGAGAGAGAGAGAGAGAGAGAGAGAGAGAGATGAGAGAGACACATTGGCTGCCTCCCCATGTGCCCCGAGTGGGGCCGGGGGTTGAACCCTTTGGTCTAAGGACCGACACTCTAACCACTGAGCAACTGGCCAGGGCTCAAAGATTTTTTTTTTAATCCTCACCTGAGGATATTTTTTCCATTGATGTTTAGAGAGTGGAAGGGAGAGGGAGAGACAGAGAGACACCGATGTGAGAGAGACACATCAATTGGCTGCCTCCCATATGCCCCCAACCAGGGCCAGGAACCTGCAATCGAGATACATGCCCTTGATTGGAATTGAACCTGGGACCCTTCAGTCCCAGGCCGACACTCTATCCACTGAGCAAAACTGGATAGGGCCAAAGCCTTTTGTAAAATCCTCACCCAAGGATATGTTTTTATTGATTTTCAGAGAGAAAGAAAGGCAGGGGGAGGGGCTGGGGGTGTGTGAGAGAGAAACACCAATCTGCTGTCTCACACACGCCCTGATTGGGGATGGAACCTGCAACCTAGGTATGTGCCCTGACCAGGAATTGAACCCTCAACCTTTTGGTGTACAGGACGACGCTCCAACAAACTGAGCCAATAACTCAAAGATTTTTAACTTAACAGGACATAATGCAACTGGTGTTTTGGTAAGCTGATTATAAAGTGGATCTAAATAAAAGCATTAAAGGAGAAAAACATATAGAGGGTATCCCAAAAGAATGTACACACACACTTTGAATAATTATAAAGGTAGTGTTTATTAAAATACATTTCATTTGCAAAATTGAGCTACTAGCTGTTCAAGTGAGTACACTTTTTTGGGGGACACCTTGTTATGTTCCCTTCCAAGCATTCTAGAGAGTCTAACTCCTGTTTATAATACAAATACAGAAAGACTGATGAGGCATGATTACGATGATGCATAAGTAAGATATAAACCAAACAAGTTGGGACTGTAAAGTCAAATTTGGCACAACGAACTTGCCAAAATGACAGTGCAGCGGGATACGAACCAGTAAGCTTCATTTAGAAATGGCTCCTAGAGTGAGAATGGGATCCAGTGGGAAAACAGGGTCTCTGCTCCATGTGGGATTGCGTTCCAGCCAGTGCTTGCTAGTGCACTCTCCCGCTCCAGCATACAGAAAATGCTTCTTTTTTGTTATCAGTGTTTTCTTAACAAAAAGTGAGTCTTTCGTCTTATAACAAGTTCATAAATATTCCTCTATGATTTGAATTTGGGGCACCCCAGACTAAACTTCTAAATGTAAACACCTGCCATTTCTATGACCATGTAACAGTTCCCTACATAGTATTTTCCACAAATATACTAAAGTAACACTGCACAAGCACAAAGCATTGCATTCCAGTCCAAGTGCAGCCACTAACTTACCCTGTGACTTGGAGAAAGCCACTACCTCTCTAGGCCTCAACTTTCTTATCTGCAAAATCTGGCTATTCATCAGAATCAGCGGGGGTGTTTTCTAAAATGAAAGCTTCCTAGGTCCCACCTCAAACCTGCTGAGTCAGCATCTCTGAGAGAGGAGGACGAGAAACCTATCTTTAATCAGCTGCTGGGGAAGTCCTACGGACCTAGGTGCTCTCAGCTCCTTCCAACCCTGACATCCATGGAGTCTTCTCTACCCTCAAGTTATCCTGAGCACTTGCTTCTGGGTACAAATAACACATTGCTTTTCTTTACAGAATAAGAAAAGTTCAGTGAAGCTGGCCACAGCTTTATCACTTGCCTGATGGGTTCAATTCCGTTCACTGTAAGACTGTGCCACCCTCTGCTTTTCAGTGAAGACTAATAAAGAGCTATTACTCATTGAATAGTTAAACTGGCCGAGCAGATTTGCACCAGAAATTATGATACATCCATACACAGATCTATAGGACCCTTTACAATATATTCTAATTACTTGCATCTTTCTCTAATATTCCATACCCACGCTTCAATTACTCAAACTTGTTTCTTGAACGTGCTACAGTTTGCAAATGTCCATGACTTTGCTTGTGCCAATGCCTCTGCCCAGGATGTTCTTGTCTGCCTTCTCTGGCTAGCAAAATTCAATTCATTCTTCAGGACCCAATTTAAATCTTTCTTCTGTGGAACCCTCCCTGAACTACACATCACTGTCCTGCCTGCCACACCCAAACCTCCCCTATTCTCTAGCAGAAAGTTTTATTCTAAGAGCCTCCAAAACTTGACACACACCATATAAAAAGCAGCTTGTATGCTGCTGCCTGTGAGTTCCTTGAAGCAGAGACTGAGTGTATGCAGCTTTATTTCTGAAGTGCATATCGAATCCTCAGTAAACAAAACTCACTTGTCATATAAAATCATGGCATCGTTTTGTGCCTCCTGCCCATCATACTGGCCCTTCTTGGCAGCAAGCTGAGACTGGAAGTTATCTGCTGCCAACCAGAACTGCAAGACATTCACTGCATCTTCTTTTTCCATGTACTAGGAAGGAAAAACACAAAAGAGGAAAATGAGACTATAAACAGATTTCACTTACCATCCCTAATTTATAAGCCCTAACTATTAATATATAGGATATAATTAACAAAACAAAACCAACAAAAAAAACCTAACAGGTCCACTTGTTCAGTCAATGCCAATCAGTAATGTACAGTCATTTGAGATCGAAAAGTTTAAAAACATTCTTTTAGAGGGGGTAAAAAAAAAACTAACAAAAACACAACCAGTACACAGCTGGATGCAATGTTAGTGAACTGGAGTAAAAATTACAGTAAAGGTGCATTAGTGGTTCCTCACTGGCAAACATGCGAAGAGTAAAGTAACCAGACCAAATCTTTTATACCTGATCATTTCCATCACTCCTTGCAGCCATATTAACCTGAATAAATGCTGACTTAGCCCTGGCCGGTGGTGCTCAGTGGACAGAGCATTGGCCTTTGCACCAGAGGGTCACAAATACAATTCCCGGTCAGGGAATCCACCTGGTGACAGGTTCGATCCCTGGCCCACGAGGGTGGGGTGGGGGGTGGGGGCACAGCCAATCGATGTGTTTCTCTGAAATGGATGTTGCTCTCCCTCCTTCTCTCTCTCTGTCTCTCTCTCCCTACCCCCTCCTTTCCACTTTCTCTAAAAATCAATGGATAAAATATCCTCAGGTGAGGAATAACAAAAAAAAAGCTCACTTAAACTGTGGCAAACAGAGGGAGTGGAACATAAATCATTCTTGTGAAGAGATAGGATAGGTGCAAGTGTGTATTTCAGTTACCGCTTTGTGAGTTACCTCTTATCTCTACTTAATAGTCATGTGCTGTGCAACAAAAGATTTCATTTTCTGAAGCCTACAAATACAATTACACTAAAATGTGTGCCTCGAAGACATTAATATACTCACTGCTTTTTGCAAATGCTTTCCTGGGCAATCCTATGAAGTGGCTAAAGCAAAGGTAATGACAGTAGGAAAAAATTTATGACTTTTCTTTCTCTCTTCTGAAGTCTGATCTGAACATATTTGCACTGGGATCAAGTATCAAACCCTGTGATTTTAAAACAACTCCAAATAATTTAAAATATACATTCTCTTAATTCGATTTTTCCAAATTAGAGTTATTTTACATTGCATTTTCATGGTCTCTCTTTAATCTGACTGACTAATATGTCATTAAAATTCTCTTGCCACCACATACACCTTAAAACAATTACGCAATGATTCAAATCCAGCTATGTTATTTTCTATATACAGGGCCCCAGCATTAGTTTAGAGCAGTGGTTCCCAAACTTATTTGGCCTACCGCCCCCTTTCCAGAAAAAATATTACTCAGCGCCCCCTGGAAATTAATTTTTTTTAATTTTAATAGCAATTAAACAGAAAGATATATGTATTAATGTTTCTACCTTTTTCGTAAAATATAGTAAAGAAAGGTGTAAATTAGAAACATTGATGTTTGAAATTATGAAACTATTTCTTGAACTCAGAATAGAAAGGTAATACAAAAAAAGTTAAAACAAATGCACCTGTGGCCATCACCGCCCCCCTGGATCGCTGCAGCGCCCACCAGGGGCGGTAGCGCCCACTTTGGGAATCACTGGTTTAGAGGCTGAAATGCTCTAACAGAGAATGAGGAAACGCAGACTTTACCTCAGAGAAATAAAAGAGGGCTGACTCACAGAAGAGAATGTCAGCCAGGTAAACAGTTCCACTGGTCAGCACTTCAATCTGGTATTTACAGAAATGGTGACTCCGCAGAAACTCACTAAAGTGCCTGCACATGGACAAAAAGGGACACTTTGAGGGAACGACCAAGGGAAAGAACGTAATAGGGAAAAATACACTCTTTCCACACTGTGCCTGTTTTATCGTAAGAGCCTCGGTCAACACTCCCTCCCTTCCCATGGCGCTGTTCCTGAGTCCCCCACTCTGAGGGACTCTGCAGCTCCCCTCTGATACCTACCACACGTGGCCTCATATTACAGTAACAAAAGAACATGCTCTCTTTCTCCTATTAGGCTGTAACTTCCTTGCACAAAGTACCATTTTCACAAATGCTAAATGAATATGTAGGTTCTTTTTAAGGGTATGAAGCAGTAATTAATAAAAAGAAAAAACCTTTGGAGGCCGTTTCAACAAATCTATATGGATTTAGTATTATAGCATACATTAAGCTTAAAGCATGCACTAACAAATTAGAATATCCATCTGAAGACATGCATTGTTTAAATAAACAAACCAATTCTAATAGTCACAATCACCCCCAAATGACTTTAGAATTAAAAACAAATTATTTTAACTTAGGAGGTATTAACATTAAAAATGAAATTTGTTTTATTTATTTTTATATTTTATTTTTTTGACCAATGTCATGCCAATAAATTTAATAAAATAAAAAAGCTAAAATAAAACAAAATATAAAAATAAACAAGAATACAAGAATATTCCATTAGCCTAAATACCTAATTGTGGCAAACTAATACTCTACATTGCATTTCCAAGTTAACTTGTTAGTCATTTACATGTAAAACAAAATACATTTTTACAAGAAGTGTCTTTAATTATGTTCCTGATTTTAAGGAAATCCTCACAGTCTTTTTATACCAATTGTATCAATATTTTAATCAAGTTCACAATGTACTTGTTTAAAAAGTCCATTAAAGTATGCCTATAAGATCCTGTAAACATTCAAAATACTTAAATCCTCAAAGTTAGTTTGTTTTTAGTTGTGTGAAGCCCATTCCAACACTAAACCCAAATTCTCAAGAATGCAAAATGTGAAAGTACGACATCAACTTACTCTTGCTCCATTGCACTAAAGACTACAGACTGTGCCAGAAGAAAACAGTTGGGGTCCACCTGCCCATCTTCACCACAAATCTTTGCTGTAAAACAAATGGTAAATAATTCAATTTCTATTAAATCCAAATGCACACATTTGTGAATCAGAGTAGGAAATGACTGTAAAGGCATATAAATTAGGTTTTATATGAAACTAAGAGAAAACACAGGTGAATAGCTGATCTTGAGGTAGAGGTCTTTCTAAGCATATACTAGTACATATGCAAAAGCAGAGACCAAGATTTAACACAAGCTTAATTCTATACATTAAAACACCCCCAAAACAAAATTAAAAGGCAAATTAGGGGGTAAATTTGCAGCATGTGTAACAGGCTCTTCTCTGTATAACAGTATCACTCATATATCAAGACATTTTTTTTACAAATTAATAAAAAACATCTCAAAAGGAAAACTGAGCAAAGGATATGAAAAGACAATTCGCAAAGAACAAATATAACAGGGCCAATATGGAAAGATATGGATGCACACTAGTAATTAAATATAGTTACAGATTAAAATAAGAAGGTACTCCAACTTTTGTCTAGGAAACAGGCACAAAAGTGTTTTAACAATCCATATGTTTAGTTGCTTACATACATATGTTTTAGCAAAGGCATGCAAAAAGGAACACCAGTGCTAGTGGGAATATAAACTGGTGTGTATTTCTGGAAGGCCATTTGACAATTTCTAGTCTAAGCTTTAAAAATAAACATACCCTTCCAATCAGCAATTTCATTTCTCGAACTGTAACACAAAATTATGGATTTGTGGAAAGACTTATCTACAAAAAAAGTTTATTAATAAACAAATGGGACTACATCAAACTAAAAAGTTTTTACACAGCAAAGGAAACCACCAACAAAATAAAAAGACAACCCACTGAGTGGGAGAACATACCATATTCACCAATGATACTTCTGATTGTTGGGATGGGAGCAGGAACTGGGGAGAGGCTTTTTTTCAGACAGGGGTGCTCATGGGGGTCATTGTTCCTGTGCTGGCACCTCCCTTGTCACAGAGCTGACTGGCAGCCATATCTGAGTTTCCATCAGCATGGCCCACGCTGTTTGTTCTGCTCTGGTGATTCCCTGAGACCCTGCCACATCCAACTTGCAGCCCCACCCAAACTGTTTGCAGCTTCCATATGAATGGCCTGTCCTGGCTCAGGCTTCAGACTTTTCTAAAATCTCTTAAACAAGCAGCAGCTGGCAGCAGCATGCCCAAGACCCAGCACTAGCACCAGCCTGCCTTGCTTCACAGCTGGGCCTCACCCAGGCACTTCCAAACCCAATACAAGTAGCAGCCGCCTGCAGATTGCTTGGTAGCTCCTGCAGGGTGGCCCCAGGCAGTGGTTGATTTTGCACCTCCCAGCAAGCCCTAGAGCCAGTGAACCCGGTGGACAGCTTAAGACCATAGCAGATTGCAAATCTACACATCCACAGCAACACACTCAAGGGGCAGACTCAGTGAACACCAAAGCCCTACTGAAGCAAGTCCTGCTCCAAAGGGTTGTCTCCTGCACAGCAGCTCTCCCACTGTAGTTGCAGCTGGTCCTCACAGCCAATTGGCCTGGAGGTCAATTCCTCCCAGTGACACCAACAGCAATAAAGGCTCAACTACAACAAGACTGTGCACACAGCCCACACAGGGGCAAACCTAGAGTGCCCAGCTCAGGTGACTGGAGAGGCTGTACCACTGGGCCCTACAGGACACATATTGCACAAGGCCACTATGCTAATTCCAGCAGACACAGCTGCTGATCCAATATGTAGAAACAAACATGGGGAATCAGCCAAAATGTGGAGACAAAGAAATATGTCACAAATGAAAGAACAGAAGAAATTTCCAGAAAGAGAAATAAATGAAATGGAAGCAAGCAAAATATTGGATACAGAGATCAAAACAATGGTTTTAAGGTTGCTCAAGGATCTTAATGAGAGTGTCAAGGGACTTAGTGAGAGTATAAAAGACATGAATGAAAAAGGACCAGTGAGAAAGCAAGCTTACACTAACTGAAATAAAGAATAATTTACAGGGATTAAACAGTAGAGCAGAGGATTCTGAGAATCAAATCAACTATTTGGAATATGAGGAAGTAAAAACACCCAACCAGAAGAACAAAAAGAAAAAAGAATCCAAAAATATAAAGATAGTGTAAGAAGCCTCTGGGACAACTTCAAGTGTACCAACTTTCACATTATGGGGGTACCAGAAAGAGAAGAAAGAGAGCAAGATATTAAAAACCTATTTGAAGAAATACTGAGCCTGGCTGGCGTGGCTCAGTAGTTGAGCATCGACCTATGAACCAGGAGTTCACGGTTCGATTCCCAATGTGAGGTGTGCAGGAGGCAGTTGATCGATGATTCTCGCTCATCACTGATGTTTCTATCTCTCTCCCTCCCTCTCTGAAATCAATATATTAAAAAAAAAAGTGAGAGATTAAAAAAATAAAAAAAGAATGAATGACAGAAAACTTTCCCTACCTGGTGAAAGAAATACTTACAAGTTCAGAAAGCCCAGAGAGTTCCAAACAAGAGGAACCCAAAGAGGCCTACATAAAGACACATTACAATGAAAATGCCAAGGGTTAAAGACAAAGAGATAATCTTAAAAGCAGCAAGAGAAAAGCAGTTAAGTTACCTATAAGGGAGCACCCACACTACTGTCAGCTAATTTCCAACAGAAACTTTGCAGGCCAGAAAGGAGTGGCAAGAAATATTCAAAGTGATGAAAAGCAAAGACCAAAGACCTACAACCAAGATTTCTCTACCCAGCAAAGCTATTATTTAGAATTGAAGGTCAGATAAAGAGCTTCACAGACAAGAAAAAGCTAAAGGCGTTCATCATCACCAAAACAGTATTACATGAAATGTTTAAGAGCAAGAAGAGCAAGAAGAGGAAGAGGAAGAAATATGAACAATAAAATGGCAATAAATACATATCTATCAACAATTGAATCTAAAGGTCAAAATAAACAAGGAACCTAATGAACAAAATAAATGGATGAATGAAACAGAACCAGAGGCATGGAAACATGAAACAGATGAACGAATCTCAAAGGGTAGGAGGGTGGGGAGAGAATAACCAAAGAGCTTATATGAATAAATGCATTACCCAAGGACACAGACAATAGGATGGTGAAGGCCTGGGATGGGACAGGAACCAGGTGGAGAGAGACACTGGGGGGAAAAATGGGGACATCTATAATACCTTAAACAATAAAGATTAAAAAAAGAAAGAGGATATACAAATGACCAATAGACATATGAAAAGATACTCAATGTGACTAATCATCAGAGAAATGCAAATTAAAACTACAATGAGATATCACCTCCCATTGGGCAGAATGGCTTTCATCAATAAATCAACAAAAACAAGTGTTGGTGAAGATGTGGAGAAAAGGGAACACTTGTGCACTGTTGGGAATGCCAAGTGGTATACCCACAGTAAACTCAAAAAATTAAACACGTAACTGACTTATGACAGAGCGATTCTACTTCTGGGAATATATCCGAAGAAATCCAAAACACTAATTTGAAAGATTATATGCACCCCTATGTTTATTGCATCATTATTTACAATAGCCAAGATCGGGAAGCAGCCCATGTGTCTAGCAGTGAATGAATGGGTAAAAAATCTGGGGTATATTTACACAATGGAATACTAATTGTCTGTTAAAAAAAAGGAAATCTTACTCTTTGTGACACCATGGATGGACCTGGAGAGCATTATGCTAAGTGAAATAAGCCAGTCAGAGAAAGACAAGTACCATATGATTTCACTCATATGTGGAATCTAATGAACAAAATAAACTGATGGACAAAATAGAAACAGACTCACAGACAGAGAAAAGACTGACAGCTGTCAGAGGGGAGAGGGTTGCAGGGCTGGCTGAAAAACATGAAGGTATTAAGAAAAAAACAACACAACCCTCATAGACACAGACAACAGCATAGTGATTACCAGAGGGAAAGGAGAATGGGGGAGGCAGAAGAGGGCATAGGGCAGATAAATGGTGATGAAGGATACTTGACTTGGGGTGGTGAACACATAATACAAAATGCAGATGTGTTGTAGAATTGTGCACCTGAAACCTATATAATTTTACTAACCAATGTAGACTGTATATAGCTGGTGAGAATAAGGCAATAATGAAGAAAATTTTGATATAAGAGAAAAGGGGGACAAATTCAATAAAAATTGAATTTCACCTCAACAAATTCAATAAAAAGTTTACCAAAATGTTATTCAATTGAAATTTAAAAACATAAAATATGCTAATATTAGGAACTGCCTAAATAAACTGTAGCACATCAATAACCTGATTAGCTAACTATTAAACATGGCTAAAAAAACTCATACAACCATGATGGCCGGTTTCACTTTAAGTTCATGACCTCAGTGGGACCTTAATGAAACCAACGATTGTACTACAGTTTCCTGGTCCATTTACTCTCATATTCTCCTAGCCAGTGGTCAGCAAACTCATTAGTCAACAGAGCCAAATATCAACAGTACAACGATTGAAATTCTTTTGAGAGCCAAATTTTTTAAACTTAAACTATATAGGTAGGTACATTGTTATTAACTTAATTAGGGTACTCCTAAGGCTTGGGAAGAGCCACACTCAAGGGGCCAAAGAGCCGCATGTGGCTCACGAGCTGCAGTTTGCTGACCACGGTCCTAGACAATACAGGGCACATCTTACCCTCTCTCCTTGAATGTCTTAACACCTCTTCCCCTATTCTCTTTGTTGATGACTTTGCTTCCTACTTCACTAAGAAAACAGAAGCAATCAGAAAATTATTTCTATCACTTCTCACATCTATAAACCAACCTGCACCTCTACCCATGTGTCCTGTTACTACAGATATACTGTCCTCACTCCTATCTGAGTAACTATTTGAGCACTGGACCTCATTCTCTTTTGCTTTTTCAAGACTTCTTTCCTACAGCAACTGTCCCCCTTTTCTCTTACATCAAAATTTTCTTCGTTATTGCCTTATTCTCACCAGCTATATACAGTCTACACTTGTTTGTATGCTATCATACATCTTATCTTATATAATAAAGAGCTAATATGCAAATGGTCATCATGCTGTAACAGCTCAGACACTCAACACTGGGGAGAGAGGAATGGGGACCAGCCAGGCACAAATGAGCTCGCAAGAGAGGAATGGGGACCAGTCAAGCTGCGGCCCAGGAGAGGGACAAGCCGCCCGCCCATAGTCCCCTGCAACTGTGGCCGGCCCAGGTGAAGCCAGCCCGGGTCCTGGGTGCCTGTGGCCAGCCAGAGGGAGGGAAGCTTGGGTCCCGGGTGCCTGTGACCGGCCAGAGGAGGGAATCCTGGGTCCCAGGTGTGGGGCGAGGCAGAGGCGGTTAGGGGCAATCAGGTCAGCAGGGGAGCAGTTAGGGGCAATCAGGCCAGTAGGGGAGCAGTTAGGGGCGATCAGACAGGCAGGCAGAGGTGGTTAGGGGCGATCAGGGCAGCAGGGGAGCAGTTAGGGGCAATCAGGCCAGTAGGGGAGCAGTTAGGGGCAATCAGACAGGCAGGCAGAGGCGGTTAGGGGCAATCAGGGCAGCAGGGGAGCAGTTAGGGGCAATCAGGCCGGTAGGGGAGCAGTTAGGGGCGATCAGACAGGCAGGCAGAGGTGGTTAGGGGCGATCAGGCAGGCAGGCAGGCAAGTGGTTAGGAGCCAGTGGTCCTAGATTGCAAGAGGCAGTTGGACATCCCCCAAGGGGACCTGGATTGGAGTGGGTGCAGGCCGGGCTGTGGGACACCCTCCCCCCCCACCCCCAACGAATTTTGTGCACCGGGCCTCTAGTATGTTTATAACATGTCACCTTAAAAACAAAAAACAAAAATCATTGTTCCTTGGCTTAACAACATCCCCTTTCAGCTCATCTTTAGAGCAAAATGCTTCATAAGAGTTGCCCATATTTGCTGTCTTCATTCTTCCTCCCATTCTTTCTTAAGCTCCTCCAATTAAGTTTTTGCCCCTAAAGGTCCACTCTAATTAAGCTGACCAGTAGCCCAGTTGCCCATAGGGTTGCGAAATCCATTCCATTCCCACTATTCATCTTACTTAACCTATCAGCATGATTTAACACCTTTGATCACTCCCTTTTTCCCAGGAACATTTTTCACTTGACTTCCAGGAAAAACTTCTCTCTTGATACTAATGGCTAGTCACTTTGCTAGTTCTTCCTCATCTCACAGACTCTAAATGTTACGCCTGTCCCAGAATTTGGTCCTTAGACCTCTTGTCTTCACTCATTACACTCAGTCCGATGGTAATACAGTTTCATGACTCTGAACCCATTTATATGCTGATACTTTCAAACATAAATCTCCACAACCTGGACCTCTCTCATGAACTCCTAATGTTGATGTCCAACTGCCATTTGGATGTCTAAAACCCAAACTCCTGATTTTCCCCACATCTTATAAATGGCAACTCCACTCTCCCAGGTACTCAGTCATGCTTGATTCGTTCTTTCCTCTCATACCACTCACTTCCAAACTAATAGCAAATTCTGTCAGCTGTACCTTCAAAGTTTTTTTAAAATTCTACAACTTACCTGGCTAGTGTTGCTCAGTGGTTAGAGTGTCAGCCTGTGCACTGAAAGGTTGGGGGTTCAATTATCGATCAAAAACACGTACCTGGGTTGCGGGTTCGCTACCCACTCCCACTCCCTCCCCTTCCCATTGAGGCTTGTGCGGGAGGCAACCAGTCATGTCTCTCCCTTTCCCCTCCACTCTCTCTGAAAAGCAATGGAAAAAATATCTTCAGGTGAAGATAACAAAATAATAATAAAAATATTTGACAGGATAACTTGAGTGAGAGATCAACAAGATGGCGGCATAGGTAAACACCGGAGACTGCTGCCGCAAACAACCACTTCAAAAATACAACTAAAAGACGGAACGGACATCACCCAGAACCACAGGAAAGCTGGCTGAGGAGAGACTCTTCAACTAGAAGGAAAGAGAACAGCATACCGAAGCTCAGAGGAGGCGGAGTGTGGAAAATATAAAGGTACCGAGGTGCGCGCACAAAGCGGGCTGGTGGCTGAGGGCGCGGTTGTCGTTTTCGGTCGGGAGTGAGTCTCAGACTCTGGGCTCCAGATCCGGGCGAGTCTCTAGGGACTCAGACTCAGACGGGAGAAGCGGGATTGTCCGGCATCTGTTGGAACCTGAGGGCAGCTTTCTCTCCGAGGTTTGCAGCGGCTGCCAGCGGCTGCCGGGGTTCTGAGAAGCAGAGCCTCTGGGAACGGGACTGAGAGCAGCCATAACTGCTCCCTCCACCCGACCTGTTGATCCCCTGCAACCCGCCCCGCCCAAGCCCTGCCCAGAGCCATTTGCCGGGTCGCCTCAGGCAAAGCTAGATTAGCACCTCCCCAGATGACAGAAGTTTTCCACACAGCTGATTCTCACAGCCAGTCGGCCTGGTGGTCAAATCCCTCTAGTATTAACTACAACCATCAAGGCTTAACTAGAACAAGACTGCGCACAAAGACCACAAGGGGGTGCACCAAGAAAGCATAAAAAATGCAGAGACAAAAAACATGACAGAAATGGAGGATATGGAGCTAAAAAATGCAATTTTGAGGGCTTGCAATAAACTTGTGGAGAGCCTCACGAAAACTAACGAGACCCTCGATGCTACGATAAAGAAACTAGAAATTAAGCATACACGGACTGAAATAAAGAATATTATACCCAATAGCAGACCAGAGGAGCGCAAGAATCAAGTCAAAGATTTGAAATGCGAAGAAGCAAAAAACACCCAACCGGAAAAGCAAAATGAAAAAAGAATCCGAAAATACGAAGATAGTGTAAGGAGCCTCTGGGACAGCTTCAAGCGGACTAACATCAGAATAATAGGGGTGCCAGAAGATGAGAGACAGCAAGATATTGAAAACCTATTTGAAGAAATAATGGCAGAAAACTTCCCCCACCTGGTGAAAGAAATGGACTTACAGGTCCAAGAAGCGCAGAGAATTCCAAACAAAAGGAATCCAAAGAGGACCACACCAAGACACATCATCATTAAAATGCCAAGAGCAAAAGACAAAGAGAGAATCTTAAAAGCAGCAAGAGAAAGAGACTCAATTACCTACAAGGGAATACCCATACGACTGTCAGCTGATTTCTCAACAGAAACTTTGCAGGCCAGAAGGGAATGGCAAGAAATATTCAAAGTACTGAATACCAAGAACCTACAACCAAGAGTACTTTATCCAGCAAAGCTATCATTCAGAATTGAAGGTCAGATAAAGAGCTTCACAGATAAGGAAAAGCTAAAGGAGTTCATCACCACTAAACCAGTATTATACGAAATGCTGAAAGGTATCCTTTAAGAAGAGGAAGAAGAAAAAGGTAAAGATACAAATTGTGAACAACAAACATGCATCTATCAACAAGTGAATCTAAGAATCAAGTGAATAAATAATCTGATGTACAGAATGAATTGGTGATTACAATGAATCAGGGACATAGAAAGGGAATGGACTGACTATTCTTGCGGGGGAAAGGGGAATGGGAGATGCGGGAAGAGACTGGACAAAATCGTGCACCTATGATGAGACAGTGGGTGGGAGTGAGGCGGAGGTG
>NW_005871403.1:788290-820468 GCF_000147115.1 Myotis lucifugus | reverse complement strand
GGAGAAGGGGAGTTATGGGGAAAAAAAGAGGAACAAATGTAATCTGAACAATAAAGATTTAATTAAAAAAAAAAAAGTTGACAACTTCAAGGATTTGTGGAAAATGGAAGAGGCTGTGGTAGTATAGTTTTGGTGTTATTCTGAATCCCCACATAAAGACAGAGTAATTAGATAGCAACATCAAAAACCCACCAATAACATTTACAATAAAATTAGGCTGGTGCAACACAGAATAATAATAGCTAAAGTGGGGACTTCTTCAAATGATAACTTAAAATACAGCTATATTAAAATATTCCACCTGAAACAGGAGACAAATAATTAGGACAGGATTCAGAAGAATGAATTTCAAAAAGTAAAAGTGACTGCTCTATAAAGATATATATGTAATTAACATCTAAAAATGCGTAACAGACACTGGATGGAAACTTTCTCAGATCCCCTGATCCTTCAGAAGATTTTCCCCCTCAAGGGATTACATCATTAATTTGATAAAGTTTAAGAGAAGGAAAATTAGAATTGCAATGACATTTCATTTCAAATGTTTTACTTGGCTCAAAACTCCTTCCTTTTCTCCCTACCCCAGCCTGGTTATCAACTGGTACAAACAAACCTCCTACGGAATCACTAGCCAACCAAACCCTTAAACAGTCAAATTCTAATCAGGTAAGACACCCCAGTTGTATTATTAGAAAAAGTCAGTCTAGGGAAGTCTGGAAGATGGGAGCAACAAATTCCTACATAAAAATAGACAAAGGAACTACACAGAAAAACCAAAATGCCATGACAACTCTGCAATAAAACTGGGTGGAAAATCCCAAAATATAAGCAGATAAGGACAGATGACCAAGAGTCATTGAGACCCGTGTTAGAGGAATCTGTGTGGAAGAAAGAAAGGGAAAACAATGCAGGCATCTGATGGACCCCAAAATAGCCAACAGTTGTTCACTAGAAAGTATGGTGGGCCAAGTAAGAGCCACAGCTGTGACTGGAGGACGTGTTGCTGTCTCCAAAAATGAGTGAGTGCAAAGGACTTACAGTAAAGACTGAAAGAGCCTCACACTGGAAGAATCTGCTAGGAACAGAATAACATGCTCTATTTCATAAATCACAAGTATCAATTTTTGGTAATAAAAATACAAAACTTGGCCCTGACCGGTTTGGCTCAGTGGATAGAGCGTTGGCCTGTGGACTGAAGGGTCCTGGGTTCGATTCCGGTCAAGGGCATGTACCTTGGTTGCGGGCACATCCCAGTAGGGGGTGTGCAGGAGGCAGTTGATCAATGTTTCTCTCTCATTGATGTTTCTAACTCTCTGTCCCTCTCCCTTCCTCTCTGTAAAAAATCAATAAAATAAAAAAATAAAAAAAACTTACTACTAGGACTTGATGGGAATATATTTGTTCAATGAATAAATGAACCACTTTTGTCTGTGATTACAAGTACATCTAAGCCTTGCTGATGCAACACAGTAAGGCTTCCAAACTTTTTTTTTTACTATGGTTTACAGAGCAACATATTTATGTGACTCAGTACATACACACACACACACGTAATGGAAATAATTTCCTGAAATGATGTTTCTTTAGCCATACTATAATGAAGGATTTTGATTTTTCTATTCTAGTATTTTTTTTGGCAATGGGATGAAGACATAGAGATTGATTGCAATACACAGTTTGAAAAACACTGCCAAGCACCATACTACTTAACATGTGGGGGTCTGGTTTCAAATCCCGCTGCCATGTCTGAGCCCTACTAAGTTAGGAAAACTACTTACCCTCTATGCTTCAGTTTCCTCTTATATAAAACAACTAGAGGCCCAGTGCACAAATTCGTGCACGGATGGGGTCCGGCTGGCCCACCCCGATTGGGGCCAATCGGGCCAGGCCAGCTGTGGGGAGGAACCACAGTCAGTTGGCCAGCCGGCCCCTCCCACCTGGTCAAACTCCCGATTGAACTCCAAGTCAAGGGGACAATTTGCATATTAGGCTTTTATTATATAGGATAACTATATTTATGCTGCAAGATTCCTTTTAAAAAAAATCTTTATTGATTTTAGAGAAGAAGGGAGAGGGAGAGAGAGATAGAAACATCATTGATGAGAGAGAATCACTGATTGGTGGTCTCCTGCACACCCCCTACTGGGGATCAAGTTGGCAACCCTGGCATGTGCCCCGGATGGGAATCGAACCCGGGACCCTTCAGTCCGCAGGCCAATACTCTATCCACTGAGCCAAACTGGCTTGGGCTGAAAGATTCTTTAGAAGAGTAAATGAGTTTATCTGTGAGAAGTACTTAGAATATTGTCTGGGACACAATAAATACTCAATAAATGTGTGATATTATTGTTCTTGCTGTTGTTATTCAAATCAAAGTCTAAGAATTTGGTCTAACATATGAGAGAAAGTTTGTGAGTAAGCTACAACCAGGTATCTGAAAACAAACTAGGAAAGGGTATATTAAATTCCATGTTCATAAAAAATTCTCTTAATAACCAAAAACAGGCAACTTTCTTTTTGGACGTTAACTTTAAGCACTGCTTACCTATGATATCATTTCTCATTGCTTCTGTAATAGGTATTGGTTTAGCAGCATCTGGAGATATATATTTGGTAAAGGTATTCACTGCATCTTGTTCTATACCTGCAAGGGAAGAAGGGAAAACTTCAAAAACCAAAACGCAACTTGAACTATAATGGACTATATTCATGAACAGCAGGGCTTAGATTTGCTGTGAGCCCAAGCATACATGCACGTGCACGTACACACACACACACACACACACACACACACACACCTATGAACCAAGAGGTCACGGATCTTCTCTCGGTCAGGGCACATGCCTTAGTTGCGGGTTCGATCCACAGAGAAGTATGTGTGTATGCATACATATATGTTACAAATATAAGCATATATACTAGTAAAAGTATATTTAGGACAAAACAAGCCTCATCATAATATCGCTTTTTCACTATTTGGTTTGTGGAACACAGGAATTATATGTGAATTCCCCCTACTCCTCATCTAAGCGAACAAGCTCCTCAACAGCAATGATGCATGCATGTTCTCTTTCCAGGTCTCTTCTTCAAAGTCTGAGCTTGAAGGATTTGCATAGCAATATAACAGTAGGAGCTCAAAAATTATTTCTAAATCTACATTTAAAATATTTTACAAATGATTTAATATTCATGAATATTCCATTCATTTGACCTTTATAACCCTTTAATGTTGAAACAATGAATCTCAAACTTCATATTCTCAGGACTTTGATATCTTAAAAATTATTGAGGACCTTAACGAGCTTTTGTTTATGTTTTATGTCTAGATATTAAAATCCACTGGTCTTTTACTCATAATTTTGTAACATCATATATTTCCAAATATTTTGGAAAATATTGGTTTACTGGCTTATGCAGATTTCCCAAATGTTGAGACATTGCATCATATAGGGTAGAAAAGAAATCACATCATTAGCATCACCAATGATCTTGCTGGAACACTCTTCAAAGCTGTCAAAGCACACAGTGGTGAATACAAATTTTCCAAAATTCTAATTTTCACTTAAAAAGAGCTTAATTTTTTTACCATTGGGCAACAAATACTGTCAGTTGTTCTCCTTGAATAACAAGTTTACTCCATTCATTCCCAAGAAAATGTCTGCCAAACATCCAAGTCTGAATAACTGTAGTTTGCCAATAGTCATTCTTACAAATAAAAATCGTATTCCATTAAAAAGCAGCTACTTTAACTCACAAAAACAACCAACTACACGTGTTTTACCTTACCAAAAGTGTATGCTCCAGTATGCAGAAGTGCTTCTGCGTATTTCCCACATCACACATATTAAACAGGGTTTAGATTTTATAAAATTATCTACTTCTCCAAAGACACCGTGAGTGAAGGCAGCACTCCGTTTTCCTAAGAGTATGTGGCAGCACAGTGACTACTAGTACATGTGGTTCAAAGCCAGCAGGTCTTCCCACAGCTGCCTTCCCACCACTATTGCAAATGTTAACAGAGTAAAAAGACAACCTGGCAGGCGTGGCTCAGTGGTTGAGTATTGCCCTATGGACTAGGAGGTCACGGTTCAATTCCCAGTCAGGGCACATGCCTGGGTTGTGGGTTTGATCCCTGAGGAGGAGGGAGGAAGTGCAGGAGGCAGCCAATCAATGATTCTCTATCATCATTGATGTTTCTGTCTGTCTCTCCCTTTCTCTCTGAAATCAATAAAATAATATATATATATGTAAAAAGAAAACAAATAACATGGTAGCCAGTACAAAATTGATAAGTAAGTAAGTAAATAAAAAAATATTGCCCTGATGGGTTTGGCTCAGTGGATAGAGCGTCGGCCTGTGGACTCAAGGGTCCCAGGTTCGATTCCGGTCAAGGGCATGTACCTTGGTTGCGGGCACATCCCCAGTAGAGGGTGTGCAGGAGGCAGCTTGTCGATGTTTCTCTCTCATCGATGTTTCTAACTCTCTTTCCCTCTCCCTTCCTTTCTGTAAAAAATCAATAAAATATATTTTAAAAAAATATTTTTTAGAAAGACAAATAACATCTTAGAATTGTTGTAGAAATCATTTGATCATATGGATCCCTTGAAAATGTCTCAGGGACCCTCTATAGATGTGCAACCACACTTGGAGAACCTGTGGGTTAGCAGAATAGCTTATTCCTATGTTTATAGAAAAGAAACTTATATACAAAACATTAAAATTATTTGAGTCAAAAAATGCTGGAGTGAGGAGGGGACCAGAGAGAAGTAAAAGCATAGAGTTTTTGTATGTGATTAAAGTTAAGTTGTTATCAGCTTAAAACAGATTATTACTACCTGGCTGGTGTGGCTCAGTTGGTTGAGCATCGTCCCATACACCAGAAGGCGGGTTTGATTCCTGGTCAGGGCACATAACCAGGTTGCGGGTTCAATCCCGGTAGGGGGGGTTGTGCAGGAGGCAGCTGACTGGTGTTGCACTCTCACATTGATGTTTCTCTCTCTCTTGCTCTCTCTTTCTCTCTAAAAATTTCAATAAAACATCTTAAAAAAAAAGGAATCACATGATCAACTCAACAGATACAGAAAAAGCATGTGACAAAATGCAATACTCTTTTCATAATTTAAAACTCTCAACACACTAAGACTAGAAGGAAATTACCGCAACATAATAAAGGCCATATATAATCTCCCAGCTAACATCATACTCAATGGTGAGAAACTAAAAGCTTTTCCTCTAAGATTAGGTACAAAGCAGGATGGCCACTCTCATCACTTCATTCAACATAGTACTAGAGGTCCTAGCTAAGGCAATTAGGCAAGAAAAAAAATGGCATCCAACTTGGAAAGGAAGAAATAAAATTATCTGTATTAGCAGATGACATAATTTTATATGTATAAAAACCTTAAAGACTCTACAAAAAACAGAACTAATAAATGAATTATTAGTTACAGGATACAAAATCAACATACAAAAATCAGTTGCATTTTTATACACTAACAATGAACCATCTTATCAAAAAGGAAATTAAGAAAACAATTTCATTTAAAATATCGTCAAAAAGCATAAAATACGTAGAATACATTTAACCAAGAAAGTGAAGATTTGTACACGGAAAATTACTACACATTGCTTAAAGAAACTAAAGACACAAATAACTGAAAAGACAGCCTATGCTCATGAATTGAAAGACTTAATATTGTTAAGATGTTAATACTACCTAAAGTGATCTATAGGTTCAATGTAACCACTATCAAAATCTCAATATTTTTTTACAGAAATAGAAAAAACAATCCTGAAATTCATACGGAACCACAAAGAACTTGAATAACCACAATAACCTTGAGAAAGAATAACAAAGCCGAAGGCATCATACTTCCTGATTGCAAAATATATTATAAAGCCAAGTAATGAAAACAGTATGGTACTGGAAAAGACAGACATATAGACCAATGGAACAAAAGCACAATAAGATATATCTCGTACCTACTGGATGGTCATTTGTCAAAAAAAACACACACAAAAGTTAGCAAGTGTTGGTGGCTTGTGGAGAAATTGGAGCCCTTGTACATTGTTGGGGGGAATGTACTGGTAAAATGGTGTAGCTATTATGGAAAACACTATGGTGATTTCTCAAAAAATTAAAAATAGAACTATTATATGATCCAGCAATGCCACTTCTGGAGATCTAGCCAAAATAATTGAAATCAGAAACTTGATGTGATATTTGCACTCCCTTTTCATTGCAGCATTTTTCACAATAGCCAAGATATGGAAATAACAAAATGCCCATCAATGGATGAATGGATATACAAGATGTGATATATAATGGACTACTGTACTACTGTTCAGCCATAAAAAAGAACAATATCCTGCCATAAGTGACAACATGGATGAATCTTGAGGACATAATGCTAAGTGAAAAAAGGCAGTAACAGAAAGACAAAATACTGCATGATTCTGCTTATATGTAGTACCTAAAACAGTCAAACTCATAGAAGCATAAAATATAATGGTAGTTGCCAAGGAATGAAAGGAAGGAGAAAAAGAATTGCTGTTAACAGGAATCAAGTTTCAGTTACTCAAGAAGAGTAAATTCTAGAGGTTTGCTGTATAACATCATACAATGTTATACTACATCATTGTATGTACTACATCATTTAAGTACTACACACTTAATAAAAAAAGAATTCATAGTAAAGAAAACAGTGCCAGAGTTAGGACTTAACCATTTGTACACCATAAACGTCTATAGATGCAAGTGGTGGACTTTTTTTAATTAAATTCAAATGATCGTGGCAGTTAACTGGTTAAGCTCAGGTCTGATTTCACAGCCAGTACTGTCTTCAATGTAGAGTTATAAAATTATAGATGTGTTTCGGGGCAGGAAGGCTATGCTTGTTTGTGAATTAATTCTCTCTACAACCAGGGCCTTAATGAAAGTATCAATTAAGATTTTGGGGGACTGTTTTGCCCTTAGCCAGATCTAAAATAACCCAAGGTAATTCCATTCTTTCAATACTCACGCAAATAGCCACTATAAACAATTGCTAATCAGAACAAAGACACTGGGTTTGTACACAATGGCTGTCAAAAAGGCTAAAAATCAGTACTAGGGAGTTTCTAAATTCTTGCTTCTCCACTAACTAAAAACAGTTGCCAATCCTAGACAAATGCTGTTACAACTTGAATAGATGCTAAAGCACATTTATTTCTGGGGATTAAATTCATTAAAAGACATTTTGATATCCATAAATAAAATATTTTATTTCAGAAACACAGAACGAGATTACACTACCCTTTTTCTGGATCCAAACAATTCCGTTTTAACCTTTCTTATATACAGTAAAAGTCTAATGCACTATTTAATCTATAAACAAACACTTCATTTCTTAAATTTATCGAACCATCCCTACTGGCCTTAAACCAGTGGTTCTCAACCTGTGGGTCGTGACCCCTTTGGTGGTCGAATGACCCTTCGCAGGGGTCACCTAAGACCATCGGAAAACACATATATAATTACATATTTTTTTTGTGATTAATCACTATGCTTTAATTATGTTCAATTAGTAACAATGAAAATACATCCTGCATATCAGATATTTACATTATGATTCATAACAGTAGCAAAATTACACTTATGAAGTAGCAACGAAAATAATTTTATGGTTGGGGGTCACCACAACATGAGGAAGTGTATTAAAGGGTCGCGGCATTAGGAAGGTTGAGAACCACTGCCTTAAAACATCAAAACAAAATACTGACTCCATGAGATAATATTAATATATCTAGCACTTTACCAAAGACTTTCATGTAACCAAGATACTACAGAATTTCATTAAAATTTTAAGACAAAGCTGGGATAATGTAGTTTTAGGGCACATAAAGTAACAAATTTAAATATGAACAGTTACAGTACAAAAGATAAAAGTTTTACATATTTTTAAAAAGAAGTTCTTTGGACTATAAACTTCATGCAATGGTCAAAAATTTTCCTGAATGTCCAATCTGTGAAATTTCATTTATTTTTGCATCCTTGGTATCTGGTATTATGTAATAGGTGCTTAATAAATATTTGTTGAAAGAATAAACTTACCAAAAATATCTATTGAAAGATTAAATTTACCTCATATTACCACATTTTTTCTATTTTAAATTATTAGCAACAGCATCTTTTTAAAAATGTTTAATCATTGAATTATTTATTTATTTATATTTCAGAGAGGAAGGGAGAGGAGAGATAGAAACATCAATGAGAGAGAATCAAGTTTAATCATTTTTAATAAAGAATAGAAAATCTCTTTTTAAAAAAATATATTTTTATTGATTTCAGAGAGGAAGGGAGAGAGAGATAGAAACATCAATGATGAGAGAGAATCATTGATCGGCTGCTTCCTGCATGCCCCCTACTGGGGATCGAGCCCACAACCCAGGCATGTGCCCCTGACTGGAACCGAACATAGGCCGATGCTCTATTCACTGAGACAAACCAGTTATGGCTAATTATTGATTTTTACAGACAGATAAAACATTGATTTGTTGGTCCAATTAGTTATGTATTCATTGGTTGATTCTTGTATGTGCCCAGACCAAGTTTTGATCCCACAACCTTGGTGTATCAGGACAGTGCTTTCACTAACTGAGCTACCTGGCCAGGGCCTATTAGCAGCATCTTTATGAAAACAAAAACAAAACAAAACAAAAAAAACCTGAGGTCAGGAATTTTTTTGTAGTTAGACGGAAGATGTCTTATGATAAAGACAACTTAAAGTAGAGAAGATAACTAAGGAAATGAAGCTCCAGCACAAGGAGCATGCAAGCGTATTTCTAACGACCATACATTAGTCAGCCAACTAAGTGGCTATTAAGGAGAATGTGTATTAGCAAAATACAAAATCAATACACTTCTGAAAAGTCAACTCAGCTCAGAAGAAATTATTTTGTTAACCCCTCCTACTATGAACGAATATTCTAAAACGTAGCATCTATTTAAAAAAAAACATATCCTTGGGTGAGAATTTTTTTAAAAATCATGAAATTGAGAACAGAAAAACAGAACATGTCAAGTCAAAAGCTAATTCTCAAAAGTACAAATAAATCCCTATACATACTTACAAAGAAAAAAAAAGACAAAATTACCAACATCAGAAATGAAAGAGGGCCTGGCTGGTGTGGGTCAGTGGTTAAGCATCAATTCATGAACCAAGAGGACAAGGTTTGATTCCCGGTCAGGGCAGATGCCCAAATTGTTACCTGCCACTCCCACTCATCCTGGCCCCACTGTGCCTGCCATGGGCCCACGCCCAATCAGTCCAAATCGGGAGAGGCTCGCGCTGCTGCAGCAGCGCTCGCCAGCCATGAGCCCTGCATCTGGCGCCCTCCCAAGGGGAGTGGCCTGCGGGATCAGGCTGAAACTGGCTCTCTGACATCCCCCGAGGGGTCCTGGATTGCAAGAGGGTGCAGGCCAGGCTGAGGGACCCCACTGATGCACGATCGGGCCAGGAAGGGGCCATGGGAGGGCTTCAGGGTGTGTCTGGCCCATCTCACTCGATCCCCGATCAGCCAGACCCCAGTAGTAAGCTAACCAACCAGTCGAAGCATCTGCCCCCTGGTGGTCAGTGCACATCATAGCGACTGGTTGACCAGTTGACTGTCTGCCCTCTGGTGGTCACAGCGAGCGGTTGAACAGCCTTAGCATATCATTAGCATATTACATGTTGATTGGTTGTTCGTTTGTTCTGCCATTCGGTCTATTTGCATATTACCCTTTATTATATAGGATATGGATTACCTATGGACACAGACAATAGTGTGACGAAGGCCTGGGGCGGAGTGGGAACCGGGTGGGGGGGTAACGGGGGAAAAAGGGGGAGCACCACTAATAATCTCAACAATAAAGATTTAAAAAATAAATAAAAATAAACAAATTGATGCTACAGGAATACCAAAAAAAGAGAGAGAGAGAAGTGAAAGGGATATCGCTATAAACTCATCATTAAACAGATGTAATGGTAGTAATTACATACCCATATATTCAAGAATTTGATGAAATAAAATCCACAAACTACTAACATTCACTCAAGAAAAAAAACACATAATCTGATCAGTCTTATTTCTACTAAAAACACACACACACACTGAATTCATAGTTTAAAACATTATTAAAAACAAAATTTCAGACCCTTGCAAACTCTACCAAACATTTAACAGCAATTCTACACAATCTCTTTTGGAAAACAACAGAGGTGGGAAACTTCCCAACTCATTTCATGGGGCCAGCATCATAGTGATACCAAAACCAGCCAAAGGCAGTATAAGAAAACTACAGACTCTCGAAGGAGGGAGGCCAAGATGGTGGAATAGGTTAACACAGTACTCACTGCCTGCCACAACAACATCAAAATTACAACTAAAGCACAGAATTACCATCATTCAGAAACACCTGAAATCTGGCTGAATAGAAGCCCTACAACTAGAGAATTAAAGAAGCCACCTTGAGACTGGTAGGAGGGGTGGAGGTGTGGAACAGGCTGGTCCTACATCCACATGTAGTGTTTTTATAATCGTGGGGGATATCTTGGCCTTAGAGGCTCCGGTGAGGAACTAGGGGTCACAGTTCCACACCATACCCCTTAGCTCAGGATATCAGTACCGGGAAGAGAAGTCCCTGTAACTTTGGGCTGTAAAAACCAACAGGGATGTTGGCTGAGAACTACAGTCTGCTGGAGTCCCAGGCAGTTACTCTTATAGGGCCAGTGCACAGATTTATTTGGACTCACTCCCTCTGAGCTCCAGCGTTGGGGCAGCAGTTTGAAAGGATTCAGGGACATACATGGAGGAACAAAATCATATGGCATCTAACCAATATCTTGGGGGCACATAAGAGTGCTGGCAGAGGTCCCTGTTCCCCATCACAGAGCCCACAGGCAAATGCCATATTTGAGTATCCATCAACCTGGCCCACAGTTTGTCCCATCCTGGTGAGTCCATGAGACCCTGCCCCATCTAATTTGCAGCCCCACCCAAGCTGTTTGCAGTACCTTTTGCATATAAATGGCTTGTCCTTACTCAGGGTTCAAATCTCCCAAACAAGCAGCAGCTGGCCTCAGTGTGCCCCATGCCTCTTGTTAAATGATCCCAGGCCCAGCACTAGCAGCAGCCTGTTTTATTTCACAGCTTGGCCTCTCCTGGACAGCTACAAGCCCAGCATAAGTAGCAGCCATCAGCTGGTCGCTCTGTAGCTCCTGCCTGGTAGTCCCAGGCAGGGCACAGGCTGTAGCTGACTTTGCATCTCCCAGTAGGACCCAGAGCCAGTGCACCCAGTGGTCAGCTTCAGACCATGCCAGATTGCAACCCTACCACATCCACTAGTGACACACTCAAGAGGCAGACTTGTTGAGCACCAAAGCCCCAATGAGGCAAGTCCTGCTTCACAGCGGCATCTCCTGCACCTCAGCTCTTCCTTTTTACTCACAGCTGGTCCAAGCAGACGATTGGCCGGGAGGTCAATCCCTCCCAGTGACACCAACAGCAATCAAGGCTCAACTATAACTACAATAAAACAGTGCACACAGCCCACATAGGTGCACACCTAGAATGCCCAGCTCAGGTGACTGGGGAAGCTGAGCCACTGGATCCTAAAGGACACCTAATACTCAAGGCGACTCTACCAATTCCAGGAGACACAACAACTCTACCTAATACATAGAAACAAACAGGGAAACATCCAAAATGTGGAGACAAAGAAACATGTCACAAATGAAAGAACAGTAGGAATCTCCAGAAAAGGAAGCGAAATGGAAGCGAGCAAACTACCAGATACAGAGTTCAAAACAGTGGTTATGAGGATGTGCAAGGAATTTAATGAGCACTTCAAGAAACTTAGTGAGAATATCAAAGACATAAAAAAGGACCAGTTAGTAATGAAGGACACACTAACTGAAATGAAGAGTAATTTACAGGGGATCAATAGTAGAATAGAGCATTCCGAGAATCAAATCAGCGATTTGGAACAAGAGGAAGCAAAAAACATCCAATCAGAAGAGCAAAAAGAAAAAAGAAAAAAGAAACCAAAAATATGAAGATAGTGTAAGGAGTCTCTGGGACAACTTCAAGCATACCAACATTCACATTAGGGGGTTACCGGAAAGAGAAGAGAGGGAGCAAGAAATTGAAAACCTATTTGAAAAAGCAATGACAGAAAACTCTCCTTACCCAATGAAAGAAATAGACATACAAGTACAGGGAGCCCTGAACAAAAGCGGCCCAGCCCACACCAAGACACATGGTAATTAAAATGCCAAGGGTGCCATAGCTGGTTTGGCTCAGTGAATAGAGCGTCGGCCTGCGGACTGAAGGGTCCCAGGTTCAATTCCGGTCAAGGGCATGTATCTCAGTTGCAGGCTCCTCCCCAGCCCAGGCCCTGGTTAGAGCATGTGCAGGAGGCAACCAATAGGTGTGTTTCTCTCACAATGATATGTCTCTGTCTCTCTCTCTTCCATTCTCTCTAAAAACCAATGAAAAAATATCCTTGGTTGAGGATTAAAAAAAAAAAAAATGCCAAGGGTTAAAGACAAAGAGAATCTTAAAAGCAGCAAGAGAAAAGCAATTACCTACCTACAAGGGAGCGCCCATATGACTGTCAGCTGATTTCTCCAACAGGCCAGAAGGGAGTGGCAAGAAATATTCAAAGTGATGAAAAGCAAGGAGTTACAACCAAGATCACTCTACTCAGCAAAGCTACCATTTAGAATTGAAGGTCAAATAAAAAGCTTCACAGATAAGAAAAAGCTAAAGGAGTTCATCATCACCAAACTTTAATATTTACATGAAATATTAAAGGGTCTTCTTTAAGAAGAAGGAAAAAAAAGATGAAAAATATGAATAATATAATGGCAATGAATATATATCTATCAACAACTGAATCAAAAGAAACGAACAAGGAATGTAATGAACAAAATAAACTGATAAATAAAACAGAGCCAGAGTCATAAAAACATGGTATACCAGTGGTTCTCAACCTTCTGGCCCTTTAAATACAGTTCCTCATGTTGTGACCCCCAACCATAAAATTATTTTCGTTGCTACTTCATAACTGTAATGTTGCTACTGTTATGAATCGTAATGTAAATATCTGATATGCAGGATGGTCTTAGGCGACCCCTGTGAAAGGGTCGTTCGACCGCCAAAGGGGTCGCGACCCACAGGTTGAGAACCGCTGGTATAAACTAATGATCTTAGAGGGAAGGGGGAGAGGTATGGAAAGGGATTAACCACTCTTGCCATATTTTGGGATAAAGAACTCTTATGAATACATACATTACCCATGGACACAGACAATAAATAGGGTGGTGAACACCTGGAGTGGGGCAGAATCTGGGTGGAGGGGGGGAACATGGGATGGGGAGAGACATCTGTAATATTTTCAACAATAAAGAGTTTAAAAAGCCCACCAATTACAGTCCAATATGCATCATGAGCCTATAAATAAAAATGCTTAGGAAAACAAATCCAGCAACATAAAGAAAATAATATACTACAAGCAAATGAGTCTTACCGTGAGAATGGAAGGTTATTCAATATTTAAAAAATAATAAATCAAGGTTATATTAACAGACAAAAAAATATTACATGGTCATATAAAATGATACAGCAAAAACATTTGACATAATTCAACACCATTCATGATTCAACAACTCTCAGTAAAGCACTAAGGTAAAAGAATTTCTTCAACCTGATAAAAGGCATTTTCAAAACCCCATAGCTAATCTCATTTTTAATAGTGACTGTGTTCTCTCACCACTCCTAATCAACATGGTAGAGGAAGTCCCAGCTAGTGCAATAAGGCAAGAAAAAAGAAAAAGAAGTTTGAAGAGGAAGAAAAAACAATGTCTCTATTCACACATAATGTGAATGTCTATGTAGAAAATCCTAAGAAATCTACCAAAAAGCCCATAAAAGTAGTGAGTTTAGTAGGTCACAGAATAGAGGATCAACATATAAAAGTCAATCCTATTTCTATAAACTAGGACTGAAAAAATTAGAAACATTTTTAAAAAATACCACTCACAATAGCACCAAAAAAGAAATACTAGACATTAACTCTAACAAAACATGTAAAGAATCTTTATGCTGAAAGTATAAAATGCTGATGAAAGAAATCAAAGACCTAAATAAATGAAGAAGCACACCATATCTATGGATTATAACATTCAATACAGTTAAGGTGTAAATTCTCCCCAAACTGACTTATTATTTAAATGCAACTCCAATAAAAATTCCAGCAGGGTTTCTCATAGATACAGATGAGATTATTCTAAAATTTATATGAAAATAAAAGAAACGAGAACAAAATAGTTGGAAGACTCATACTACCCAAATTTAAGACTTACTATAAAGCTACAGTGTTGTATCGGTGAAGAAATAAACACATAAACACATAAAGCAATAAACAAACAAACAAACAAACAAACAAACACATAAAGCAATGGAACAGAACAGAATCCAGAAATAGACCTAACTAATATGGCCAAAGCAGAGGCAATTAATTCAATGTAGTAAAAATAGTCCTTTCAATTAATTATGTTGGAACAATCAGGTATCCACATGTAAAAATAAAACAAAAGACTTGATCTAGCCTTCACATCTTACATAATAATCACATATCTAAATGTAAAGTATAAAATACAGTAATACTTTCATAAGAAAACATAGGAAAAAATCTTCATGACCTTTGGTTAGGCAAAAAGAGCTCCTAGATATGACACCAAAAGCAAAATATATAAAAGAGAGGTAGATAAAGTGGACTTATCAAAAGGTTGTTTTGCTTTGTGAAAGACACTGTTAAATGAATGAAACGTCAAGCTATAAACTAGGAGAAAGCATTTGCAAATCAAGGTATTATATCCAGTACATACAGAGAACGTTCAAAATTCAATAATAATAAAACAAGCAATACAACAAAATATGGCAAAGATCTGAATAATTCACCAAAGAGGATAGATAGATGGCAAATATGTACATGATTCACTATCATTCATTAGCCATTAGAGAAATGCACAGGAAAAGCAAAATGAGATATCACTACACATCTGTTAGAATGGCTTTAAAAAATCTAAATAAACAAAAAGCCAATTATACCAAGTGCTGACAAGGAAACAAGAAATAGAACTATCATATATTGCTGATAGGAATGCAAAATGCTACAGCCATTCTACAAAACAGTCTGGCAGTTTCTTAGATAATCAAATACACGCTTATCACATAATCCAGCGCCCCTATGAAGAATCTGCCCTAGAGAAATAAAACTTTGTTCACACAAAAGCCTGTAAACAAATGTTTATAACAGCTTTATTCATAATCATCAACAACTGGAATAACATACAAGTAAATGGATAGTATAGCCATACAGTGGAATACTACTTAGCAACAGAAAGCAATGAACTATTGATATAAGCAACATGGATGACCTTCAGAGCTATTATGCTGAGTAAAAGAAACCAGGCTCAAAACTATGGAATATAGCCTGGCTGGTGAGGCTCAGTGGTTGGAGGGTCATGGGTGTAATTCCTGGTTGGAGGGTCATGGGTGTAATTCCTGGTTAAGGGCATGTACCTGGGATGCAGGTTCGAACCCTGGTCCCAGTTGGGGCATGTGTGGGAGGCAACCAACCGATATCTCTCACATAAATCAATCAATCAATCTCTCTCTCTCTCTCTCTCTCCTCCCCCTCCTACTTTCTCTAAAAACCAATGGAAAAAATATCCTTGCATGAGAATTAACAAACAAACAAAAAAGCTACATACTATACAAATTCACTTATCTGGCACCCGGGAAAAGGCAAAACTAGAGATATGGACAATGGAAGGTTGCAAGTGTTGGGATACAGAGGATTTAACTACAAAGGTCTTCCTGCTTGTGGTGACAGTTACAGGGATCTATGCAGGTGTCAAAATTCATACAAGTATACATCAAAAAAGTCAATTTACTGCACATAAATTTTAAAAATAATGAAAGAGAAAACAAATACTTTAAAAATAACCCCACTACTATTTCTATTTTTTATTAAAATTAAGTACCATCCAATGAGAGTTTTAAAAAATAATACAGTATATTTTAATGTAAGAAACGGATGTTGGACTTCCATTTGCAGAAATGGGCCAGATTATGTGTTCAAAGAAACTCCCATAATGCTTTTTAACCCTTTGCACTCCGCTGTCCCCTCTCAGGGGACATCGGAATTCTAGCATATCACTCGGATGTCCCCTCTCAGGGGACATTGCAGTTTATTAGTGATTACGGGGAATTGAGTTATTTCAACGCAACTTTTTGAGACATGCATGTTTCCCTGAAGTTTTATCTTGAAATGGCACAAGAAATTAAATCAAAATATCGTAAAATTACTAAGATATATACAAGAAATGTCAGCGGGTTTTGTGTCGAATTAAACAATAAACTACATATTCCCGATGTGGGACAAAGAAAACAGGACTGCATTGTGTGTTCTAACAGGAAAACACCTGGTGGCAGGCGTCAAACCACTTATTACTGTCAAACATGCACTAATCAGCCTGCAATGCATATTGGGGAGTGTTACAAAACTTATCATACTGTACAAAATTATAAACAATAAAATATTGTTTTTTTTGCAAATATACATTCCTCGATGTCACCCAATTCATATAAGTCCAATATCATTATAATACGTTACTTGGTTCCAAAATTATACTAAATAATACGAGGGTCTGTAAATGCACGTTTCTGCCGCAAAGTAGCGTCGAGTAGCTGGTAGCCAATGTCCAGAATGGTTCGGAGTGCAAAGGGTTAAAAAGTGTGCCAGAGCTTGTGGTAAAGGACGGGAAACGAGAGGCAGAAGCAAGAACAGCAGCTCCTGTGTCTGAACCCTCTGGGGCTGGTAATCTTCTAGATTCAGAACTAGGGTGTGGGGGCATTTACAGAGGTAATGTACTGTATTTATATATACCGTTACCATAATCCCAGCAGCATGTGGGACAATACCCCAGAATAAAACACATTCATATTTCTGCAATAAGTTCATAACAGTTCGGGTCAAGTTTTGTTCAGTTTAAAATAACTTGTGGCAGTCAACGCTTTCTGTATTTCTGAATTGCAGGTAAGGAATTGTGGACCTGTAGAAGCTAGTGGCAAATCAAGATGGGTAAAAGTGCAAGACCCGGAGGGCATTCCCCTGAGAAAAGCCACCAATTTCAAGAGACTTAGAGCTTGCACTTTCAAAGACAGTTGCCCCAGGACCCAAAAAGGGTAGAAGATTAAACCAAAACAATGCCTAAGCAGTACCTGGGAAATCTGTACCTTCCCCAGAATTTTGCTGTGAACATTAAACTGCTCTAAAAAAATAAGCAAATGAGAAAAAAACAGAAAGAAAATCACCTAGCCCAGTGGTCAGCAAACTCATTAGTCAACAGAGCCAAATATCAACAGTACGATGATTGAAATTTCTTTTGAGAGCCAAATTTCTTAAACTTAAACTATATAGGTAGGTACATTGTTATTAACTTAATGAGGGTACTCCTAAGGCTTAGGAAGAGCCACACTCAAGGGGCCAAAGAGCCGCATGTGGCTCGCGAGCCGCAGTTTGCCAACCACGGACCTAGCTAGCCCTTTTGAGAAACAAAGAACACGTAGGATAAAAAACACAAAGGCTGTCGAATTAGATTTCCAGAAGGTGATAATGGAAAAATAAGAGTGTATAATTTCCAAATAGAGAATAAAAAAAAAGAAAGGATGCTGCTGTGAAATGCCTGGGCTATAATTCTAGCTTCCCACTTACTATAAAACCTAGGGCAAGTTACTTAACCTTTCTAAGCCGTGGTTTTCTCATGCAAAACAGAATAATAAAGCCTACCTCACAGAGGTGTCCTGACTACTAAATGAGAACACAATAACTGTCATTTACTACCAATTAAAATATAAATTTATTTGCAAAGTACAGTAAAAGTGTAATAAAATTAAGACAGACAGGATGGACTAAACCTATCTGGACAATGCTTTGATTTAAAAAATCTATGGAAGGATAAGTAGGATGGTACTTGACCTTTCTTCATTTGTTAATTCTGCTAACATTCTTCTTCGAGAATCCAATCACTATATCTATCACTGTTCCTTTTTTTACACTGATCCTACTCCAGGACACTCTCCAAATCTTTCCAAATTTAAAAGTAAATATGGGAGAAAAAATAAGTCTGATCCTTTTATTCTCCATCTCAAGTTCCACTTTGTACACTGATTTAAAAAAAAAAAGGAAAAAGAGAAAGATGGAAATCACACACTTACTTTTCATTAGTTTTCCTGATAATTCCTTTAGTGGAGAAGAAAGACTATTTCTACTGGCTACTGTAAGTCTGGGGGAGGATTCTTGGGTTTCCATGGAAAGTTGATGAGCTTCTCTTCTGGCCATTTCAAGATGGAGAGAATGGGCACTGTCACATTCCTCCGAAAGGAGCAAGCGATTCTGGGTGTTGCTAGTTCTATTATTCAGGTCACTTTCTTCTGATTGGGTCACAAGCAATTGGGCTGAGCTAGAATCCTCTAATCTCTTGTCAAGAGACTCGGTTACAAAAGGTGCTGCAGTTTCTTGCTTTTTAGATGGAGAGACAGGCTCAGCCAATGAGCTCTGCTTCACTGTGCTCAGACTGTATGCTCTTATTCGGGACCAAGTTGTAGAGTGAAAACTTTCAGCTTCTAACCAAAATTTAACCAAATGTTCCATTCTCCGAAGTTCCATGAATTGAATGAAATAAGGGAGGACAATAGTGTCATGCAAGACTTGTTCAAGAGTCTTTGAAAGACTTGATTTGGCCTCTTGAACCTGGTAGTCCAGACAAGACCTGCCTAAAAAAAGCAAAAGAATTAGCAGTTCAGTAATAAATAGTTTAAGACTGACCTATTAGGCAACTTTAGCATTAAAGTCCTTAAATAAAGTTTACTTCCTAGCTATTTAAATGGATAAATAACTAGAAATACTATGGTTTTGGTTTCTAAACAAGCAAAGAAACTACTGTCCAAAACTTACTTAAATTATTAAAAAGCTCTTTGTTACTCAAATAATCCTCATCTTTTTAAATGGAAATTCAGACTGTTATTGGTGAAAGTGGGGAATCCCCTTTCCCAGTGGATACTAGGGAGTCGGGTTTTTACAATATCTCAAGAAAAAGAATTATTGCCCTAGCTGGTTTGGCTCAATGGATAGAGCGTTGTTGGCCTGTGGACTAAAGGGTCCCAGGTTCAATTCCGGTCAAAGGCACATGCTCAGGTTGTGGCTCGATCCCCAGTAGGAGGTGTGCAGGAGACAGCCTATCAATGATTCTCTCTCATCCTTGATGTTTCTTTCTCTCTCTTCCTCTCCTTTCCTCTCTGAAATAAATAAAAATATATATATATATTTTTTTTAAAAAAGTATTATCTGAGACTCCCACAGGAAAATGAATGATTTTTATTTGTGTGGAATTATCTCTGGATTTCCAAAGTCCCATTTCCCTTAATCCAATCCTGGAAGATGTGCTGCTGGGGATTCAGCAGAGCTGGGAGCAAAGTCAGCATCCAAAGCTCCCATTCCATGGGGTGCTGAGTCGTTCAGCATCAGGCTAGCTGCAGTCCATTAGCCCACTGTGTGTGGTCCACATAGCCGTGAGCCATGTGGGCGAGTGAGGGGAGTCAAGAGAGCATGCTCTGCAACAAGAGTTCCAAGAGTCCCCAAAACACAAGCCAGCAAGAGCGCAGAGAGCAAACTCCTTTGTTTATTAGGAGATTAAATATCTCAAGTCTTCTTGAGCTTGCAGTGGCTACGCTTACTCTTGCCAATGACCTCTTCCCAGGTTTGACTGACAAACAAGTACCTTCCCTATGTCACCCAGACTTTACTGGGTATGCGTCTATTCTTCCTCCGACTAGTCCAGCCGTGGGCAAACTACGGCCCTCGGGCAGGATCCAGCCCGTTTGAAATGAATAAAACCAAAAAAAAAAAAAGACCGTACCCTTTTATGTAATGATGTTTACTTTGAATTTATATTAGTTCACACAAACACTCCATCCATGCTTTTGTTCCGGCCCTCCGGTCCAGTTTAAGAACCCATTGTGGCCCTCGAGTCAAAACGTTTGCCCACCCCTGGTAGTCCCTTCCCCCAGAGATCTGTGGCAAAGCACACAAATGGCGTGCCTGAACTATTTGGCCTCCCCACTGCTCCTTTCCAGTTATTAGTAACTAGGTTTACTACAACGATTAAGACCATGTAAATTCTTTTCTTAAAATCTTATGGCCTGGCCGGTGTGGCTCAGTGGTTGAGCATCGACATATGAACCGGGAGGTCACGGTTCGATTCCCTGTCAGGGCACATGCCCGGGTTGCAGGCTTGGTCCCCAGTGTGAGGCATGCAGGAGGCAGCCAATGAATGATTCTCTCTCATCATTGATGTTTCTATTTCTCTTTCCCACTTCCTTCCTACCTAAAATAAAAAAATATACATAAAAAAAAAATCTTATGGTACTAGTCCCAAAGAAAGAAAAAAGGCTAATAATTTAAAAAAAAATATTCAACCTCATTAAAAATTCCAGAAAAGCAAATTAATACAAGATAACCTTTTTAGCTTGTCAAACTGGAAGATATTTTTTCAAAAAATAATAGCCCGGCTGGTGTGGCTCAATAGTTAAGCATCGACCTATGAATCAGTAGGTCTCGGTTCGATTCCCGCCTGATTCAGGTTGCAGGTACAATCCCTAGTGGGGGGAATGCAGGAGGCTGCTGATCAGTGATTATCTCTCATCATCAATGTCTCTCCCTCCCTCCCTGAAATCAATAAAAAAAATTTGAAAAAAAAATAATAACAAGCACTATCAAGAATGGAACAGGAAACACTCTCACCACTGATAATGAGAGGTTTTTTGAGGAGCATTCAGTAACAGATAACAAACCTTAAGCAATCTGCATGATTCTCAATTCAAAAACTTCACTTCTAGGAACTTATCCTGGGGAACAATTGTGGTTGTGTAGATATAGCTAGAAAAGTGTTATGAACTCTCAATATTATTTAAAACAGAATAAAGAGTAGCTCTGGAATTTTATCTTAAAAAATAAAACCAAACTTAATAAAAACAAGTTTATTTTACATTTAACTAAATTTAAGTTGTGATTATAACCACAGCAATTAAAAAACAAAAAATCAAATCTTGGTGTGTTTTTTTAAATTTTCACAGGACGACATAAAGAGGTTTATTTTCATAAAATTAACTGATGGTTACGTCAATTTTTCAAAAGGGCTTTTCTTAATCCTTTGCTATTCAAATAATTTTCCTTTGAAGCATTTTACATGTCATCATCCTTACTATCTTATTGTCAATGTTAGCTAGTTCATCTTTGTAGACATCTGTTTCATGAACTTCAAGAAATCCTGATCCCCTGCAAGACTTACAATTTTTCTTAATTAAACTTTTAATTCTGCCGAAACCGGTTTGGCTCAGTGGATAGAGCGTCGGCCTGCGGACTGAAGGGTCCCAGGTTCGATTCCGGTCAGGGGCATGTACCTTGGTTGCGGGCACATCCCCAGTAGGAGATGTGCAGGAGGCAGCTGATCGATGTTTCTCTCTCATTGATGTTTCTAACTCTCTATCTCTCTCCCTTCATGAACTTCAAGAAATCCTGATCCCCTGCAAGACTTACAATTTTTCTTAATTAAACTTTTAATTCTGATATAGTAGATTCATGTGCAGTTATAAGAAATCTCCTGCATATCTTTTTTTTTTTTTTGCATGTGCAGAGGGTGGGGAGAGAAAGGAGTTATTTACACAACAGGGATCCTATTATACATACTGCTATGTAAGCTGCTTTTTCACTTTAACATATCAGACATTTCTCCATGTCTTTTTCAGACTTTAAATGGCTACACAGTATTCCAGAGTATGGGTATACCAAAATTTAACTATTTCTCTATCAGTGGGTATTTATATCTTGTTCCTAATTCTTTCCTATCACAAACAATACTGCAATGAATAGCCTTATTTATATACATATTTATGTATACACCTTTGTGCATACATGTGAGCATACTAAGGACTAAATTGTATACATTTTGATAAAAACTTCCAAATTATCTTTTAAAAAATCTTCACCAATTTTCACTTCCACTAAAAAGAAGTGGCTCTTTTTTGCATCTACATTAACAAATTGTCAAACTTTAAATATTTATTTACTTTAAAAAATTTACCTATTTTTTAAATATTTTTTTATTGATTTTTTACAGAGAGGAGGGGAGAGGAATAGAGAGTTAGAAACATCGATCAGCTGCCTCCTGCACACTCCCCACTGGGGATGTGCCCGCAACCAAGGTACATGCCCTTGACCAGAATTGAACCCAGGACCCTTGAGTCTGCAGGCTGACGCTCTATCCACTGAGCCAAACCGGTGAGAGCAAATTTACCTATTTTAATTTGCATTTCCCTGAGTATCAGTGAAATGAGGCATCTTTTTCACACAATTAAGCCAAATGTATTTCTTCTTCTGGACATGGCCAATTTTTCTATTGGGTGTCCTTTATATTTTGTATTTATAGGAACAAAACACAGTGCTTCCATTACACTTACAGCTGTTATTTTAATTTGTATACATTTTTTAATTATACAGTTCAGTATCCTTTGGCAGGAATTTCACACGCTATACTGAACTCCTTCCTCCTATTGTAAGTTAAGAAAAAGTGATTGTCACTTACCCAAGTCACCAAAATGAGCGGCCTCCATGTGGCTTGGCTGCTTCTTAAGTGTTGCCGTCCTGCTACTTGAAAAGGAGTCCATGTTGGCAGAAATGGCATTGATTGCAATATGACTTGGTCCTGCAGCCTCCAGCAAGGCATGATTTTTAGTGCTTTTTTGTGGGGAATATATAGGATTTGAGGCTATAATTTTTCAAAAAAATTGTTAAAAATTAAAATTTGATAGTTTCTTAAAATGATCTTAAAGGTTCTATTAAAGCCCTCTGTTTTCTCAAAAGAGGGCTTTGAAAGAACTTTAAAAATTAAGTGTTTTGCCCACCGGCATGGCTCAGTGGTTGACCATCCCAGGTCGATTCCCGGGTTGCAGGCTTAATCCCCAGTATACGCCCTACTGAGAATCAAGCCCACAACTGGGGCATGTGCCCTGACCAAGAATCGAACCATGACCTACTGGTTGATGGGTTGACATTCAACCACTGAGCAACACTGGCTGGGCAACACCACTTATTTTATTGAGCAGCCAACAGACAGGTGCTCTCTATCTTAGTAAATAGCTCCCAGACACAGAATCTGAGTAATACTTGGTAATAGTTCTTATGAAAGACAAAATACATAGTACTGTAATTTAATCTATTACTCCTTGAGACCTGTTTATAGAATAAAGCAGAGAAAAACATGAATGTCCATACCTGTTTCCAGGTATCTATATTTATCAATTATTCAACAAGAGTTGGGAGAATTATGCAATGAAGCTGTCTTCAAATTATTTTTTTAATTATGTCAGGAATGCTAAGCACAGATTATATACAGTCATAAATAGAATACAAGCATGGAACTTTTTTTAGCCTGGTACAGATGTAGAAGTTAGGTAGGCCAACCCTCTTAACCTACAAATGAAGAATCTGAAGGAAGTTACATGACTTCCAAAGTTATACTGTTAGTGTACAAGACTGATATGCCTGAGCCATCACGATCCCTCCTTCCTAGTACCATCAAATCTAGTCTTCACAAGCCTCTGCTTGCTAAGGGCTTTTAGCCTCTATCAATGCCAATCAAATTGGAGGGCAGTATGAACTAATGTGGAATTCAAATGGCTTTAAATCAGTGGTTCTCAACCTTCCTAATGCTGCGACCCTTTAATACAGTTCCTTATGTTGTGGTGACCCCCAATTTCATTGTTACAAATTGAACATAATTAAAGCATAGTGATTAATCACAAAAACAATATGTAATTATATATGTGTTTTCCGATGGTCCTAGGTGACCCCTGTGAAAGGGTCATTCGACCCCCACGACCCACAGGTTGAGAACCGCTGCTTTAAATGATCAGAAATAAGCAGGAAACCATCTTACAAATCTCTTAAGTTATAGTCTCTGGCAAAATGAACATACAGAGTTAATACTCAATGCCAGTCACACAACATATAAACATTTGAAAGAAAAATCTAAATAAGTAGCAACCCACAGATTTCATATAAATAACTTCTATTTATAAAATTAATATGTAATGGCTATGGAAATAATTTCCATTATAATTTTCCCATTATAATCTTTGTACATTGAAAGAATGAAATCAGTCAAAACTACAGCAGAGAGTATAAACTAAGAATGTCTTATAAATAGGGCTAATACACCGATTCAAATAAAGTTCTCAGAATAAATTTAAGGCCATTCATCCAAAGTAATGAAGTGAAAACTGTTACCATCCACACTGGTGGACAAACAGAAAACCAAGCCTGGCAAGTGGCAGTGCTTTCACTCAGCTAGCTGTCAGTTAAGAGTATTTTTCGATTTTTGCTGTTTTAAAATAAAATCAACTAATCACTTTTAGGGAACAATCAAATGTGTGATTAACAAGGAAGGCACTGATTCACTGTAATCACTAGAACAGCCAACAGATGCTTAGTGAAAACCTATTTATTATATGCTAGGTGTTGGGGAATATAAAAGTTAAACAGGGAAATAAGTAAATCACAAATAATTCTAAAAAAGGGAAGAAATGATGAATGGCAAATGAAGGGAGAGGATAACAGGATTGAAGAGCTCATAAATGCAAAGCACATCCTTTTTTAATACAATGGAATATTGCTGAACTCACCTTTAACTGTCTTGGCATCTGAAGTCTTATCTTGTTCTTTGCCTTTCACTAGAAGAAAAAGAGCTTCATGACCAACCTTTATAGTAAAAAAGATACATTCTAGACATTGTAAATATTAGATGAGCTTTATTCTAACAGATAAGTATTCAAAATTCTACATGGAGGGACTAACTGCCTGGGGGCAGGGGGCAGGGCATGCATGCATCAGGGGAGACTCTCTAAGGAAGTGACCTCTGGACAGCATTCAGTCAAGGACACCGAGTATGCTATGGAGAGACAATGTCAGAATACCTGCGCCCAAATTCTGACTCTGCTGCCTATTGGCCATGTGATCATGGAAAAGTACTTTACTCCTCTGGGTCTCAAGTTCATTGATTTCTGAAATTAGGTCAATACTAATAATACCTACCTTAGAGGGTTGTGGATGAAAAAAATACATACTTGTAAAGGGTTTAGAGGAGTAACTACCACACAGTAAATTTAGGGTGTTTGCTGATATTATTACTATGTACAACCCACTTCTAGATGCATGTTGAAGAAAGAGTTCTTTGGTTGTACATCATATCTTATTTATTGTGTATTTCCCCCCACAGCACCAAATACAAACATTCCAAACTTAAAAACACTTTAAACTTCTAATACTCAAGGTTTAACAATTTGTTTCTTAAAAAATTATACAATCTCTCCTGTATCATACAAAACGGTAGAAATTCTACTGCAGATACGCTACCAATATTTCTAAGAAAGGAAGGTGCATGGCAGCCTAGGCCAAGTGTGAACTCTTACAGATCTAACATAAGACTATTTTCAACCCTCCTTACTTTTCTTGTGTTTTTCCAACATTAAATTTTCTTTAACCTCATCATGAAAAGCCTATCAAAATAAATCCCAAAATGTACTCATCTCCCTAATTGTGCTCTTAAACATTAAAGGCTACTAGCAGGAAATAACTAGCTCTCATAGTATCTGATAAATCAATCCACAACAAATATTTGAGTGCCTATTATGTACCAAGTACTTGCCTGGCTCGGAGAAGATAGTCCTGCCTTTAAGAAGTCCACATGCAAGTATGTGGAGACAAACATGGACAAAAATAAGTTAAGATCATTTCAGGTACTGATCACTGCTGTCAGACAGAGAGGTGAAGAAGCTGCAGAAGAAAGTTCGAAGCTAGCCGAGGTTGGGTCATGAGGCTTAAGGAAAGAAGGCATTTCCATAACAGAAGTGCAAGGTGAAGCAGCCAGTGCTGATGTAGAAGCGGCAAGTTATCCAGAAGATCTAGCTCAGATGATTAATGAAGGTGGCTACACTAAACAACATATTTCACTGTAGACAAAACAGCCTTATATTGGAAGAAGATGCCATCTAGGACTTTCATGGCTAGAGAAAAGTCAACGCCTGGCTTCAAAGGACAGGTTGACTCTCTTGTTAGGGGTTAATGCAGCTAGTGACTAAGTTAAAGCCAATGCTCATTTTCCATTCCACAAATCCTAGGGCCCTTAAGAATTATGCTGATCTACTCTGACTGTGCTCTATACATGGAACAACATAGCCTGGATGATAGCACATCTGTTTATAACATGGTTTACTGACTATTTTAAACTCACTGTTGAGACCTACTGCTCAGAAGAAAATACTCGCTTTCAATATATTTCAGTAAACCCTCAATTTGTTGGACTTCAATTCAACGGACTTCAGACTTAATGGACAAAACTTCTGGTCCATATGTTATATGTGAAAATTAACACCCTGTTAATTTTAAAATGCTTTGAACTAAGATTTGCTTATAATTAAATCAACAGGTCATTTTTGTTATTAATTTACTGTTATTTTAAACAAATTTTAGCAAATAGGCCTTATGTTAGAAAAAACACTGTAGTAATTTCACTGCCATAAATAAGTATTACATATCTACAAGTATAATTTACATATTTAAATCCAAGGTCACAGATCTTAAACAATGTTCGGGAAATGATTAACACATGATCACCACGCATTGTGTGGTAATTGGTTCTGTTGTCCCATGTCATGACTTTCTGCAGCAGGTTTTTTGCTGTTGTTAAACCTCACCCTAGGATATTTTTTTTCCATTGATGTTTAGAGAGAGTGGGAGGGGGAGAGACGAGAGAGAAACAATCAATGTGAGAGAAACACATTGATTGGTTGCCTCATGCATATGCCCTGACTGGGCCAGGGATTGAACCTACAACCAAGGTACATGCCCTTGACAGGAATCAAACCTGTTACCCTTCAGTCGAAGGGCCAACGCTTTAACCACTGAACAAACCAGCTAGGCCTCTGCTGCAGTTTTAATGAGTGCTAGCCAAGGTTTGGATGTGTGCTAAGCCACACCCCAGCCATATGCATTTATTTACTCACAGTGACTACTGAGTGTAATATGTATAGAAAACTTTTCTGTGGAATTAAACTTTTCATACATACTTAATTACACAAACCTATCTACACAAGTAAAAACAGGTAAACTAATTTGTCAAATTTTTAACATATGCATTCAGAAAACCTACTTTATTATATAATAGACTTTTGGCTTTAATGGACACCCCCTCGCCTGAATTAGTCCATTGCATCAACATTTTATTGTACTGCTCACTGACAATGCACCTGGCCACCCAAGAGCTCTCATGGAAATGTACAATGAGATTAATGCTGTTTTCATTGACTACTAACACAATATTCACCCCATAGACCAAGGAGTAATTTCGACTTTCAAATGTATTTCTTATTAAAAAATATACTTTGTAAGGCTATAGCTGCCAAAGTAAATTGAAAATCTGGAAATAATTTACCATTCTAGATGCCATTAAGAACATTTGTGATTCATGAGAAGAGGTCAACATAGCAACTTAACAGGAGTTTGGAAGAAGGTGATTCCAGCCCTCATGGATGACTTTGAGGGGTTCAAGACTTCAGTGGAAGAAGTAACTGCACATGTGGTGGAAACAGCAAGAGAACAAAAATTATAAGTGGAGCCTGAAGATGTGATTGAATTGTCGCAATCTTAAGATAGATCTTTAACAGATCGGAGTTGCTTCTTATGAATGAGCAAAGAAAATGGTTTCTTGAGATGGAATCTACTCCTGGTGAAGATGTGAACATTTTTTAAATGACAACAAAGGATTCAGAACATTACATAAACTTGAAATAGTAGTATCACGGTTTGAGAGGACTGATTCCAATTTTGAAAGAAGTTCTATGGGGGTAAAATGCTATCAGACAGCATTGCATGCTACAGAGAAAGCATTCACAAAAGGAAGAGCCAATCAATGTGGCAAACGTCATTACTGTTGTACAGGCACCACCACCCTGATCAGTTATTAGCAGCTACCGTCAGAGGCAAGACCCTCCACTAGCTCAGATAATGGGTAGCATTTTTTAGCAATAAAGTATTTTTTAGTTAAGGTATGTACATTGTTTTTTAAACATAATGCTATTGCTTACATACTTCATAGACCAGTGGTTCTCAACCTTCTGGCCCTTTAAATACAGTTCCTCATGTTGTGACCCCCAACCATAAAATTATTTTCATTGCTACTTTATAACTGTAATGTTGCTACTGTTATGAATCGTAATGTAAATATCTGATATGCAAGATGGTCTTAGGCGACCCCTATGAAAGGGTCGTTCGACCGCAAAGGGGTCGCGACCCACAGGTTGAGAACCGCTGTCATAGACTATAAAGATAACTTTTATATGCACTGGGAAACCAAAATATTTGTGTGACTTACTTTGATATTTGCTTTACTGCAGTGGTCTGAGACCAAACCTACAATATCTCTGAGGTATGCTTATGTTCTTCTAGACATATCTTACACTTGCATTCATATAATAATTCAACATTTGTCTATATTGATGCAATTCTAGTTTTCATGTAGCTCTAGTTCATTTTAGCTGCTTAATTCCTTTAAATAAATATGCCTTTATTTACCCATTTTCCTGTTAAGTAACATTTAGATTTTAGTTTCTAATTTCCACAAACATTGATGTGATGAACATTTTATAGAGTACATGTCTTCCTATGTGTATATATAAGAATTTCTCTAGGATAAATCCCTAGTAATGGCACTGCTAGGTAACATATTATGTGCATTTTTTTTTTATTTTTACGAAAGTAGTGATATCAATTTACACTACCTCTGCACTTCATATTTATATCCTTGGTACTTTTAATTTTTGCCAACTTAATAGTTCCCAAATGGTATTTGATGGTGTTTTTAATTCATTTCCTTGATTTTCTTTGATGTAACATCCTCTTTTTTTTTTGAAGTATAATTAGCATTTAATAAGCTACACATTTGAAGTGTGTAGTTTGACATATGTTTACACTCACAAAACCATCACCACAATCAAAATAATGAACAGATTCATCACCTCAAAAAGTTTTCTCTCCTCCCTTTCCTTTCATCCATGTAAGCTATTGCTCTACTTTCTGTTACAATAGATTAGTTGCATAGGTATTTTAAAGTTCCCTGGGTAATTCCACTGTGCCGGCATGTTGAAACCACTACAAAGGGATTCAGGTTGAAGAAATGTTATGCTTGTTTCTTTACATTTTTTTTTAAATTAAATCGTTATTGTTCAGATTATATTTGTTCCTCTTCCCCCCCCCCCATAATTCCCCTCCTCCCAGTTCCCGCCCCACCCTCTGCCCTCACTCCCCACCCACTGTCCTCATCCATAGGTGCACGATTTTTGTCCAGTCTCTTCCCGCATCTCCCACTCCCCTCTCCCCCGCAAGAATAGTCAGTCCATTCCCTTTCTATGTCCCTGATTCATTATAATCACCAGTTCATTCTGTACATCAGATTATTTATTCACTTGATTCTTAGATTCACTTGTTGATAGATGCATGTTTGTTGTTCATAATTTGTATCTTTACCTTTTTCTTCTTCTTCCTCTTCTTAAAGGATACCTTTCAGCATTTCGTATAATACTGGTTTGGTGGTGATGAACTCCTTTAGCTTTTCCTTATCTGTGAAGCTCTTTATCTGACCTTCAATTCTGAATGATAGCTTTGCTGGATAAAGTAATCTTGGTTGTAGGTTCTTGGTATTCATCACTTTGAATATTTCTTGCCATTCCCTTCTGGCCTGCAAAGTTTCTGTTGAGAAATCAGCTGACAGTCGTATGAGTATTCCCTTGTAGGTAATTGAGTCTCTTTCTCTTGCTGCTTTTAAGATTCTCTCTTTGTCTTTTGCTCTTGGCATTTTAATTATGATGTGTCTTGGTGTGGTCCTCTTTGGATTCCTTTTGTTTGGGGTTCTCTGCGCTTCTTGGACCTGTAAGTCCATTTCTTTCACCAGGTGGGGGAAGTTTTCTGTCATTATTTCTTCAAATAGGTTTTCAATATCTTGCTCTCTCTCATCTTCTGGTACCCCTATAATTCTGATGTTGGTGCGTTTGAAACTGTCCCAGAGGCTCCTTACACTATCTTCGTATTTTCGGATTCTTTTTTCATTTTGCTTTTCCGGTTGGGTGTTTTTTGCTTCTTCACATTTCAAATCTTTGACTTGATTCTTGCGCTCCTCTGGTCTACTGTTGGGTGTCTGTATAATATTCTTTATTTCAGTCAGTGTATGCTTAATTTCTAGTTGGTTCTTTATCACAACATCGAGGGTCTCATTAGATTTCTTGAGGCTCTCATCAAGTTTATCGGCAGTTTCTAGCAAATTATTGAAAGCCTTCAAAAGTGCGTTTTTTAGCTCTATATCCTCCATTTCTGTCATGTTTTTTTGTCTCCGCATTTTTTATGCTTTCTTGGTGCACCCCCTTGTGGTCTTTGTGCGCAGTCTTGTTGTAGTTAAGCCTTAATTGTTGTCGGCAATACTAGGGGTGAATTGACCTCCAGGCTAACTGGCTATGAGAGTCAGCTGTGTCTGCAGTGGGAGAGCTTCTGTGCTGAATCTCTAGGGCGGTGCTAATATAGCCTTTGCCTGAGGCTATCCGGCAAATGCCTCTGTGCAGGGCTTGGGCGGGGCGGGATCTAGAGGGTGGGCGGAGCGAGCAGTTATGGCTGCTCTCAGTTCCGTCCCCAGCGGCTCTGCAACCGCTGCAAACCTCGGAGAGAAAGCTGCCTTCCCACTTCTCCCGTTTGAGTTTGGGTCCCTAGAGACTTGCCCAGATCTGGAGCTCAGAGTCTGAAACTCCCTCCCGATTGAAAACAACAACCGCGCCCTCCGCCGCCGGCCCGCTCCACATGCACTCCCCACCTTAGTATTTCACCTCCGCACTGCGCCTCCTCTGAGTCTCGGTATGGATTTCTCTTTCCTTCTAGTTGTAGAATCTCTCCTCAGCCAGCCTTCCTGTGGTTCTGGGTGATGTCCGTTCCGTCTTTTAGTTGTATTTTTGAAGTGGTTGTTCGAGGCAGCAAACTCCAGCGTTAACCTATGCCGCCATCTTGGTTCTTCTCTCGATGTAACATCCTTTTATGTTCATTGGCTATTCAGGTTTCCTCTTTTATGGACTGCTTATTCATGTTCTTTGTCTTTTATTATTTGTAGAAATTCTATACATATCCTGAATACGAATCTTTTGTTGTTTGCACTGCAAATGCCTTAGGTATATTTTATTGTATGAGTTTTTTTTATTTTAACATCAAATTTACTCATGTGGATTGTATTTTCCTGCCTTATTTTTTAAAATATCCTTTCCTGCCCCAAATCAGATTTTCCTCCTTCTATTTTCTTCTATATGATTTCAAGTTCTGCTTTTTCAAATTCTGGCTCTTATCTACTTGGTATTTATTTCTGTATATGAAGGATTGGCAAACTATAGCACATGGGCCAAATCCATCTCACTACCAGTTTTTTTTAAAAATATATATTTTTGTTGATGTCAGAGAGGGAAAGTGAGAGATAGAAACATCAATGAGAGAGAATCATTGATTGGCTGCCTCCTGCACGCCCCTACTGAGGATTGAGCACTCAACCCAGGCATGTGCCCTTGGCCAGAATCGAACCCAGGACCCTTCAGTCCACAGGCCAACACTCTATCCACCAAGCCAAACCGGCTAGGGTGCCACTACAAGTTTTTTTTTTTTTTAAATAATGTTTTATTTTAGCACAGCCATATCCATTTGTTTATATATATACACTCCTATGGCTACAAGGATAGACAGTGAGACAGAGACCATATGGCCTGCAAAGCCTAAAATATTTACTATCTGTCCTTTTACATAAAAAGTTTGTTGAACCCTGAATGTATATAATAAGAGATAGGGAATCTTATTCATTAATTCATTATTTATTTAATAGAGGCCCGGTGCATGAAATTTGTGCACTGGGTGCAAGGGGGTCCCCTCACCCCAGCTTGCACCCTCTCTAATCTGGG
>NW_005871403.1:784931-786743 GCF_000147115.1 Myotis lucifugus | reverse complement strand
GTAATTGAAACTTTGTTGCGGCTCAGCTCTGAGCGCTGGCTGAAAGCAGGTATTAGGGTTTGTTTAGCTTCTATAATTGCAACATTGTTGCTTAGACTGAGCTCAGAGCCCGGCTGCGGCAGGCGGGGAACCTTGGCTTCCTCCATCACTGGAGCAAGCAAGCCTCATGTTCGCTTCGGCTGCCTGGCTTCCAGCTGCCATCTTTGTTGGCAGTTAATTTGCATATTGCCCTGATTAGCCAATGGGAAGCGTAGCGGAGGTATGGTTAATTACCATGTTTTTCTATTATTAGATAGGAGGACTAAAGGCCTGATGCATGAAATCTGTGCACAGGTATGGTCCCTAGGCCTGGCCTGCGATCAGGGTCATCTTCCCTAGCTGCCTGCAGCCGGCCTCGCCCCCAGCCACCACCCACCCCCAGTTCCCCATTCGCCATTGGGTGATCAGTGCCTGATGGCTGGGGGAAGGGACCAAGAGGTCAAATGTTCCCATCCGCTCACCGGCCCCACCCCTGCCACGGGTGGCCATCAGGCAATTGGAGCCTACCAACCTAGGAAAGGGACCAAGAGGTGGTCAGTGCGCCTCATAGTGAGAGGTCCAGCTGTTGTTCTGCTGTTAGGGTCAATTTGCATATTACCCTTTTATTATATAGGATAGAGGCCTGGTGCACGGGTGGGGGTGGCTGACCTGCCCTGAAGGGGGCCCTGGATCGGGGTGGGGGGTTCCCACTGGGGACGGGGCCGGCCTGGGCTTGGGGCCACTGAGGGTTTGCAGGCCAGCCATACCCTACCCCCAATTGGGTTGGGGGTCTGGGGGGCGGGGCGGGGCTGGCCTGGGCAAGGGGCTGTGGGAGGTTTGCAGGCCATACATGGCCCTGGCTTTGTCAGGAAGGACGTCCAGAATGATGTCCAGAAGACGTCCGGTCTATGCAGTCTAATTAGCATATTACTCTTTTATTAGTATAGATAGTACATAGCAGGATCCAATCCATATTTGAACTGTCTGGGTTAGTCCATTTCTGTTTATTTCTAAAAACACAGCAATCCTAAAACTCTACTATGACTAGGAATTTGTTGATTTCTCCTGGTAACTCTGTATATTTTGCTTTAAATATTTGAGACTGACATTAGGTACAAACTAGTTCAGAATTTTACTTTCCTAGTACCCTGTTCATTTTATAATGTAGTGACCTTTATTGCCCTAACAAAAATATTTTTGCTTTATGCTTAAAATATTTCATCTGTGACACAAACTTTCTTCTGATGAACATCTGTCTAGTGAATTTACCCATTTATTTTAAATTTTGTTATGCCCTTATGTTTCGGTTGTCTCTCTGGTAAATGGCTTATGGATTCATTTCAGTCTATCATCAAAACTGAGTCTTTATCTTCAGCTATATGGACTTTTTACTATATATTTAGCCATATGGATTTTAGTCTATTTACATTTATTGTGATTATTGATCCATTTAGGTTTATTTCTGCCACCTTATTTTGTACTACTAAGTTTTTCTTGTGTATTTATTTTCATTATGAAACATTGTCCTCCCACAAAAAAAAATTTGACCCATTTGGCTCAGTGGATAGAGCCTCGGCCCGCGGACTGAAGGGTCCCAGGTTCGATTCCGGTCAAGGGCATGTACCTTGGTGGCGGGCACATCCCCAGTAGGAGGCGTGTAGGAGGCAGCTGATAGATGTTTCTCTCTCATCGATGTTTCTAACTCTCTGTCCCTCTCCCTTCCTCTCTGTAAAAAATCAATAAAATATATTGAAAAAAAACAACTTAAAAAACAGACCTTAATATGAGGTATAT
>NW_005871403.1:749512-783848 GCF_000147115.1 Myotis lucifugus | reverse complement strand
TCGATGAGAGAGAACATCGATCAGCTGCCTCCTGCACACTCTTCACTGGGGATGTGCCCGCAACCCAGGTACATGCCCTTGACCGGAATCGAACCTGGGACCCTTCAGTCCGCAGGCCGACGCTCCATCCACTGAGCCAAACCGGCTTTGGCCAGAAGAACTTTTAAAAGAAATAAAACATTGCAGGTGCAACTGAAACATCGCCTTGATTTCATTACACCTCTCCCAAGAGAAACAATTTCATAAATTGAATGCTTATTGTTTCTACCGCATTTTTACTCTTTAACAGATTTGTGCATCTATGAACAACATAGAGTACTGCTTGAGGATTTTAAACTTCATACAAGGGGTTGTACCAATTGACATTTCCAGCAGCAGTGAATTCTAACCAATATTTGTATAGCCAGGTTTTAATCCCAACTCCACAGGTCTTCTCAAGAACTTCACTCATGCAAGCTACACCCTCTCTTCCAAATCAACCTCTCCCTCTCTAATGAATCATTCCTATCAGCATACAAACATGCTCTGGTATGTTTTATCTTAAAAATAAAACAAAAACACATCTCAACCCAATATTCCCTTCCAGCTATTGCCACTTTTTGTTACTTTTCACTGCAAAGTTTTTTGAAAAGGTGTTCTTAATTACTCCATTTTCCTCACTTCACATTCTTCCCTCAATCCATTCCACTGACACCACTCTTATATAAGTCATTGATCACTTACACATTATCAAATTGAGTAGATAGTTCTATTTATCTTGACCTTGCAGATAACATTCCACACAATACTCCCCCTTTTTGAAATATTATCTTCCTTAGCTTCCATGACATTGCACTCCTACATCCCTGACATTTTATTTTCAATTCTCCTTTGCCAAGGATGTATGTTCCTCAACTTTTAAAATCTGGATTAACCTCAGAGCCCTCTCCTAGGCTCCTGTCTTGTCTATAGTATGGCGGGAGATGCTACCAGGCCACCGAACTCATCCTCCCCTTAACTACAGTCTGGCACATAACTGGCCCACTATTTTTCATTTCCCAGAAGCCTTTGCAGTTACCTATGACCATATGACTAGGCTCTCACCAACAGAATATGAACAGAAATGGAATGTGCAATTTTCTGGCCAAAACTTCATTCCTTTATACTTTTTCCCCTTACCATGGGTGAGAGGACAAAGGACAGACAGAAGAGGCTATGACCTGCCTTTGATGAAACAGCCCACAATCCAAGGGAAAGAGAAATAACAAGATGGGAAGAAAACGATCCTTTAATGACTGTGAAGCAAAGACACCCAATGACCAGGAACCTGGACTGTTACACAAGAGAAAAATAAAGGTCTATCTTTAGTGTCTCTTTGTTTTGGTAGCTTAGCTGTTCAACCTAATTCATATACAGTAGGTCCTTGGGTTACGTCGGAGATCCGTTCCTACGGCGTGACATTATTCTATATTTCTATAAGTCAGAACCACCATCATAAGCATTACGTCACTCACTTGGAGCACAGACACAGCAGTAATAAAGTGAAACAGTAAAAAAAAAATTAAAGGAAAGATAACAATTCCTGACCTTTACTTGTGGTAAATAAATAATAAAAAACATAAAGCACATACGTCGAAATGACAGACCTTTTTTTAAATAAATAAATTGGAGATGGCAACGTAACCACGAAACAACATACATAGAGTCCAATGTAACCCGAGGACTGTCTGTATGTAGTCCTTAGGTCAGTGATGGCGAACCTATGACATGCGTGTCAGAGGTGACACGCGAACTCATTTTTTTGGTTGATTTTTCTTTGTTAAATGGCATTTAAATATATAAAATAAATATCAAAAATATAAGTCTTTGTTTTACTATGGTTGCAAATATCAAAAAATTTCTATATGTGACACAGCACCAGAGTTAAGTTAGGGTTTTTCAAAATGCTGACACGCTGAGCTCAAAAGGTTCGCCATCACTGCCTTAGGTGAATTCATATAGTTCCATGTCTTTATCATGTATGCATAGTACTTCTAAATCCACATCCAGATCTTGAGTTCTAACCTCCTTCCAGGACTACAGACTTGTACATGCAACAGCTTGGGTGACATATGCATATGGATGTCCGAAAGTTATGGCAAGCTCACAATAGCCAAAAGAGAATTCCTGATTCCTTTTACCCCAAACTCTGAGCTCAAAGCTTTCCCAGTTTTTCGTCACTCCACTCACTTATTCAAGTGCTATCTCTACCTCTAAAACATACCCCATTCCCCTCCTCTCCAAGTGAGTTCCAACCTTCTTTCTGTTCCTTGGACACAGGGAACTCATTCCTGCCTCAGGACATTTGTACTACCAGTTCTCTCTAGCTAGAATGTAGTTCCTTTTATCTTTAAAAGGCTGGCTCTCTCCTCATTCAGATCTTAAATACCATTTTGTCAGACAAGTTGTCCCTTTAATGTAAATTGTTTTCCCAGGTCTGCTCCCACATCAGTTTAAATTCCCTGCACAGCACCTATTGCTACCTGATATTTCTCTTATTTTTTTATTCACTTATTCAACAAATATTTACTAAATTCCTAACTATATTCCAGGCACTGACCTAGACACAGATACAGCCATAAAGGAAAAAAAAAGTCAGCTTTCATTCTAATAAAATACATAGTAAAGCAGATGGTGATAAATGCTATGGAGAAAAAATAAAGTAGGGCAAGGGAGTGCAGGGCCAGTGACTACAATGTTAAGTAGGATGGCCAATGAAAGCTTCACTAAGATGACAACTGATCAAAAACCTGAGAGATGAGGAAGCAAAATAGGTAGGTATCTGAGAAGTTGTTTCCAGCAGAGAGAACAAGTGCAAAGGCACTGAGGTGGGAATACACGGGACAAGGAGGGCAATATAAATGGAAGAGTGATGGAGGAAAGCAGGAGATGAACCTAACGAGGAAATGGGACCTAGATTATGGAAGCCACTAGAGGAATCTGAACAGATATTTTGAAAATATACTATAGGGGTCAACGATGAAAGAAAGGAAACCAAATTGTAAGCAAAATAATGCTGCTTCCTCAATTTTCATAAAACCAGCTTCCTCGTGACATTTAAACAGAGATTGGAATGGCATCCTCTCAGAGGACTTCCTTAACCACCCAACCTAAATAGAGATGACTGCCTAGACGAGGGTGGTGAGAAGTGGTTGAATTTGGATATGTCCTGGGGTAGACCTAATAGATTTGCTAATAAATTAAATAGAGTAGGAGTGAAAGAGAGGTCTACCAATGTACTAAAGTTTAGCCTGAGCAATGAAAAGGCCAGAAATGACATTTATTGAAATGAGAAAAGCAGATGAACAGGTTTAGAAGAACTATATATGGAGTTAAGTTTTAGATATAGTAATTTAAAGATGTATCTAATTATATATATCAACAGTAATAACTAACAATAGTCTATTAATTAGATATCTATTATGCACAGGTATAAAGTGGACTGACAACAGATTAGGCCAGTCTGAATTCAGTGGAGGTGTAAATTTGGGAATCATCAGCATATGAGTAATATTTTAAAACGGTATTTAAAGACTGGATGAGAGTCCTAAATAAATAAGACCATCTCAACTTCCATTCTCGTCACATTCAGTCTCCAAAACATATCTAGAATAATCTTTTTAAAACATAAAATAAGATCAAGTCACTCCTCTTTAAAATTTTAAAAATATTGTCTCTGCACTTGGAATAAAACCTACACGTGGCCTATAAAGCTCTGAATCATCTGACTCGTCTCCTTCTCTAAGCCTGAGTCACATGGCCTTTCTTTACATTCTTGAAGGGCACCAAATTTCCTTGCCTCCCCACCTTGGAACATGCTATTCTTTGCCTGGAATGCTATCCCCTGGCCTCTACATGCGACCTCCTGCTGATCCCTCAGCTCTAAATTTCAAGGCCACCTGCGGAGGCCTTTCTCTAACACCCAACCTAAATGTTTCTTCAGTCAAGTTACCACTTTCAAAACACTGTACTCAACTGAGAGAGAGAGAGAGATTGACTGTGTACTCTCTCAGTTGACGAAAGCTCCACATCTTGTTCAGTGCTCTAAACTGAGGGCCTAGCACAGTGCCTGGCAAACAGTATTTGTTGAATAGAGACAACAGTCCATTGTGCAACACGCAATTTGTCTCACTATACATAAAATGCTCCCCCCCCCCCGTAAAAATAAATGACAAAAACAATTAACCACTTCAAAACTGTCAGACAGCCCTAGCTGGTTTGGCTCAGTGGATAGAGTGTGGGTGGGACTGCGGACTGAAGGGTCCCAGGTTGATTCTGGTCAAGGGTCTATGCCCAGGTTGTTGGCTTGATCCCCAGTAGGGGGCGTGCAGGAGAGGCAGCTGCTCAATGATTCTCTCTCATCATTGATGTTTCTCTCTCTCTCTCTCCCTTCCTCTCTGAAATCAATAAAAATTTTAAAAAAAAATTTAAAAACAAACCTGTCAAACAAATTACACACTTATTAACGAAAAGGTACCTTACTTCCTTGTACCACTTTACTGGGTTCATTTATTCAGCAGTGTTTTCATTCATTCACCAAACTTTGTATGCACTTAAAAGGAATTCTTTAATTCATAGTCACAGTTGAATGAAGCCTTTAGGGAACAACTAATTATCAGTTGACAGAGAAGTAGCTACACTGCTAGTAGGCAGAGCTGTCAGGTGAACCGAAGTTCCTGATTTAGTTGTGTTTTTCCAAAACCAGTTTTGATCTGGTACATTTTCTCTGAAGCAGCAAGAATTTATACAAGAACCACTGTCATCCCAAGACACTTGTTCACTTTGGACATGTACGTTTTAAATAAAATGCAACAATCCAGTATACACACACAAAATCATGCTGCCTCTACTGAAAACGGGGCATCTACGATTAAACTTGAAAATCAGAAATGTGAGTATTTTGTTTATGAAGTTAGCGTTCCAGTAGTTAGTAAACTTGCTAGGTCGTCAAAAGGAGTAGTCTTCTTCCTTTGGGAACTTTTAGCAATTAGTAATGTCATTTTAGGAACAGGACCTCCTCCGCGCAAAAAATTATGCAAACTGGAAAAAAGCACTAGTTGAAAATTTTTTTATATGTTGCTTTTAGACAATATTCTGAAAAGTCAGGGACTTTCGCAACAAGGTACGAAAGGAATTTCCTTTTTCTTGATCCACAGTGTAAATACACGCAAGTACGCACCCGCACCCGAAAAGCGATTCTTTCGCGAACAGTCATTAACTTGCATACGTTTCCGCAAACAATTGTGGACCCATTTCCAAAAGCGGGCAATTTCCCGGTGACCTCGCGGAGGAGGCCGCCTCCCCCTCCCCGCGGCCGGAGCACAGCGAGGCACGCACTGGCGTCTGCGCGGAGGCCCACGGCCTCGCTGCCCCGCAGGAAGCCCCTGCAGACCCACCGCCCGCCGCTGCCCGAGGCCGCCCTGGTTCTCCGCCCGCGCCCCCTCAGCTACCTTTCCGCCGGAAGAAGGACATGGCGGGGCCAGGGTCGGGGCGGAGGGCGCGGGGGGACTGTCGCGGGGACGGCCCAGCTCCCCTCATTCAGCCACCGGCCCTGACTTCCGGCCCGCAGAGGCCGCCGCACTAGCCCGAAAAGAGACCCTTCCTCCAGGCGTGGGCCCCGCCGCGTCGTCGCGACGCCCAGGGACCTCCCTACCCGCCATATTATCAACCGGCCGCCGGCCGGGAGTTCCGGTCCTTCCCCCCGCGCGGAGCTTTCACGGAAGGCGCCGTGCGGCGTACCCCGCGACAAAGCGCCGGGCCCCGCCCGGGGGGGCCGGGCCCCCGCCCCACCGCCCCCACGGCGCCGGGCCCCCGCCCCCGCGCGCCTTCCTTCCCGAAGGGCCGGATACCAGGGCTCCGCACACCCAAGCGCCGCCGGCCCCTGCGCCGGGGCAGCCCAAGCCCTCCGTTCCCCGGGCGCTGAGCCCGCCCGCGGTCTGCGGCCGCGTCTCCCAGTGAGCGCGCCCGGCTCGGCGGAGCGGGGTGGCCGCAGCGTCGGCGCCGGGCCTGGGCACCTTCTCTCAGAGCGAACCCTAAAGCAGGGCTAATCCCGGCTCAGCCCCTCCCGCTTCTCCGGGTTTGGCTGAACGGCGATGGCGGGCGAGAGCAGCTGCACCCGGACCGCCTTCCCGTGCTCTCCGGGGAGCCGACCCCCACCCCACCCGCCGCGGGCTGGAGGCCATGGGTGTTCCGGGTGGAGACTGGGAGGCATAACCTGTTTTAAGCGGCTCCACTGGCACCTCCGTCTGTGACCTTGGTGATGAAAAGGGATGGACTTGCCGTATTCTCAGGATGCAGGCTCTGCAACAGCTGAGATTTGAAAGGCGCCTAAAGCGAAAGCCTCGCCGTTATTGACCCGGCCAACTCCAGTGAGCCATCCTTCAAGCGCTTTTCAGATACTATTTTCCTGTGAATCTGAAGACAGTCCATTTATCAGAAACCAGAGTGAAACAAGCCTCCCCGCTTCTAGTGCCCTCACCAGCTCAGGGACTGGGTGACTGTTGTAACCTTGAGCTCCTGCTGCAGTAAATGTTGAGTGGGTTTTTAAATTTATGAAGTCCATCAGGTGACGGATAGGGAAACTGAGGTCCAGAGAGAAGAGGCAACTCGTCTACGATTATGCCGTGTGTCAACATTGAGACTGTAACTAGAACTCAGGCTCTTGTATTTTTCAGTATATAGGTCCTTCACATCCTTTGTTAAGTTTAATCCTAAGTATTTTATTCTTTTTTGTTGCAATTGCAAAAGGAATTTTTTTCTTTTTCTGCAGTTTCATTGTTAATATATAGGAATACAGTGGATTTTTGTACATTGATTTTGTATCCTGCATCTTTGCTGTATTTGTTTATTGTTTCTAACAGTGTGTTGGTAGAGTCTTCAGAGTTTTCTGTATACAGAATCATGTCACCTGGAAAAAGTGACACTTTTATTTCTTTATTATTTAAATATATTTTATTGATTTTTTACAGAGAGGAAGGGAGAGGGATAGAGAGTTAGAAACATCGATGAGAGAGAAACATCGATCAGCTGCCTCCTGCACACTCCCTACTGGGGATGTGCCTGCAACCAAGGTACATGCCCTTGATCGGAATTGAACCTGGGACCCTGGAGTTCGCAGGCCAATGCTCTATCCACTGAACCAAACCGGTCAGGGCAACACTTTTATTTCTTAATCCCCTGTTTGGATGCCTTTTATTTCTTTCTCTTGCCTGATTGCTCTGGCTAGAACTTCCAGCACTATGTTGAATAAGACTAGTGAGAGTGGGCATCCTTAAACTCTTCCTGATTTTAGAGGAAAAGCTTTCAGTTTTTCACCATTGAGTATGACATTGGCTGAGAGTTTGTCATACATATGGCCTTTATTATGCTGACTACTTTCCTTCTGTACCCATGTTATTGTTTTAACCATAAATGGATGATGTGTCTTACCAAATGCTTTTTCCTTTGTCCTTTGTTTTGTTAATGTGGTGTATTACATTGATCAATTTGTGTGGGTTAAACTATCCTTTTGCCCCTAGAATGAACGGCACTTGATCATGATGTATTTTTTTAAATGTATTGTTGTATTCAAGTTGCTGGTATTTTGTTTAGGATTTTTACATCTGTATTCATCAAAGATATTGGTCTGTAGTTTTCTTTTTTTAGTGTTATCCTGGCCAGGTTTTGGAATCTGGTTTATGTTGAGCACATAAAATGTGTTAGGAAGTATTGTCCCTTCTTCAATTTTTTTAGTTTGATTAGGATAGGTATCAAATCTCTCAAACAAGCAGCATCTGGCGTCAGCTCATCCCATTCCTCTCAATAAGAGGCCGAGGCCAGGCACTAGCACCAGCCTGCCTTGTTTCACAGGTGAACCTCACCCGGACACTTCCAAGCCCAATACAAGTAGCAGCCATCTTCAGATCTCTCTGTAGCTCCTGCTGGGTGGCCCCAGGCAGTGGCTGACTTTGCACCTCCCAGGAGGCCCCAGAGCCAGTGCACCAGGTGGACAGCTCAGACCTCACCAGATTACAACTCTATACATCCACAAGCGACACACTCAAGGGGAAGAATCAGTGAGCACCAAAGCCCCACTGAAGCAAGTCCTGCTCCATAGGGGTGTCTTCCACTACAGATCTTCCACTGTAGTCGAAGTTTGTTCTAGAGCCAATTGGCCTGGAGGTCAATTCCTCCCAGTGATGCCAACAGCCATCAAGGCTCAACTACAACAAGACTGTGCACACAGCCCACACAGCAGTGTACCTAGAGCGCCCAGCTCAGGTGACTGGGGAGGGTGAGAAACTGAGTACTATAGGACACCTACTACAAAGGCCACTCTACCAATTCCAGGAGACATAGCAGCTCTCTCTAATACCTAGAAACAAACATGGGGAAGCAGCCAAAATGTGGAGACAATAAAACATGTCACAAACGAAAAAAATGGAAGCAAGCAAACTACTGGATACAGAGTTCAAAACAATGGTTATAAGGATACTCACAGATCTTAATGAGAGCTTCAGGGTACTTAGTGAGACTTTCAAAAATCTTAGCGAGAATTTCAAAGACATGAAAAAGGACCAGTCAGAAATTAAGCATACACTGACTGAAATAAAGAATACTTCATAGGGATTAAACGGTAGAGTAGAGGATTCTGAGAATGAAATAAATGATTTAGAATATGAGGAAGTAAAAACACCCAATCAGAAGAGCAAAAAGAAAAAAGAATGCAAAAATATGAAGATAGTGTAAGGAGCCTCTGCAACAATTTCAAGTGTACCAACATCATAGGGGTGCCAGAAGGAGAAAAGAGAGAGCAAGATATTGAAAACCTATTTGAAGAAATAATGACGGAAAACTTCCCTACCTGGTGAAAGAAATAGACTTACAAGTCCAGGAAATGCAGAGAGTTCCTGTGGGAGCCATATCAGAGTTGCTGGATGCTCAAGGCTGATTAGGGTGTGAAAGGCCCTGTCTACAGTATGCTGGATGGCCAAGGCCACTCTGAATATGGGAATCTTTTTTAAAAATATATATATTTTAATTGAATTTTTACAGAGAGAAAGGGAGAGGGATAGAGAGTTAGAAACATCGATGAGGGAGAAACATCGAACAGCTGCCTCCTGCACACTCCCTACTGGGGATGTGCCCGCAACCAAGGTACATGCCCTTGACCGGAACCGAACCTGGGACCCTTCAGTCCTCAGGCTGACGCTCTATCCACTGAGCCAAACTGGTTAGGGCTGAGCATGGAAATCTTAATCAGAGTGTCCAAGGACTATGCAGGTGCAATCTCACAGAACACTGTGTCCTTCTATAACCCAAATATGATGTTACCATTTGGCAAGAAGCCTCTTTTGTCTAAGTAGTACAATACATGTTACTGACTAGCCAGTGTGCTAGAGAGAGAGTTCAGAGGGAGTTCAGTGTGACTACTAAGGCTACAGAGTGGGAGAGAGCGCAGATGCAGCTACTATGAGAGGCTGTAAGTCTAGAAGCAGCACACAGCTGCTCAGATAATGGCTATGAGTACAGAGGCTATGGCTTTGTGAGAAAGATGTATTTATTTATCAGCTAGTGTGTGGCTGCCTGTATAGAACTGTTGTGAAGAACTGTTTTGTTTAGTGGCTCCTTATTAGCAACTAAAGGCCCGGTGCACAAAAATTTGTGCACTCGGGGTGGGGGGGGCTTCCCTCAGCCCGTCTGGGACCCCTCGGGAGATAACGACCTGCTGGCTTAGGCCTGCTCCCGGGTGGCAGAGGGCAGGCCCAATCCCTAGGTGCAGCCTCTGGTTGGGCTCAGAACAGGGCCGATTGGGGAGTTGGAGTGCCACCCCCTGTCATGCACAGAGCAGGGCGGATCGGGAGGTTGCGATACCACCCCTAGTCACGCTCAGGGTAGGGCCGACTGGGGGGTTGGGGCACCGCCCCCTGTCACACTCAAGGCAGGGTCAATAGGGAGGTTGCGGCACCACCCCCTGTCACGCACAGAGCAGGGCCAATCAGGGGGTTGGGGCGCTGCCCCCTGTCACTCACAGAGCAGGGCCCATCAGGGGGGTTGGGGCTCCGTACCCTGTCACGCACAGAGTAGGGCCGATCAGGGGGTTGGGGAGCTCCCCCCTGTCACTCACAGAGTAGGGCCGATAGGGGAGTTGGGGCACCGCCCCCTGTCACGCACAGAGCAGGGCCCATCAGGGGGGTTGGGGCTCCGTACCCTGTCATGCACAGAGCAGGGCCAATCAGGGTGTTGGGGCGCTGCCCCCTGTCATGCACAGAGCAGGGCCCATCAGGGGGGTTGGGGCTCCGTACCCTGTCACACACAGAGCCCGGCCAATCAGGGGTTTGGGGAGCTCCCCCCTGTCACGCACAGAGCAAGGCCCATCAGGGGGTTGAGGAGCTCCGCCCTGTCACTCACCGAGTAGGGCCGATAGGGGAGTTGGGGCACTGCCCCCTGTCACACACAGAGCAGGGCCCATCAGGGGGTTGGGGCGCCACCCTCTATCACCCACAGAGCAGGGCTGATCAGGGGGTTGGGGCGCCGCACCCTGTCACGCACAGAGCAGGGCTGATCAGGGGGTTGGGGCGCCGCACCCTGTCACACACAGAGCCGCAGGGCGATCAGGGGGTTGGGGAGCTCCCCCCTATCAGGCACAGAGCAGGGCTGATCAGGGGGTTGGGGCGCCTTCCCCTGTCACGAACAGAGCAGGGCGGATAGGGAGGTTGTGGCCCTTCCCCCTGTCACACACAGAGCCGCAGGGCGATCAGGGGGTTTGGGCGCTGCCCCCTGTCACGTTGATCCCGGTGCCGGGAGGCATATAACCCTTTTACTATATAAGATAGAGGCCTTGTGCATGGGTGGGGGCCGGCTGGTTTGCCCTGAAGGGTGTCCTGAATCAGGGTGGGGGTCTCCACTTGGGTGCCTGGCCAGCCTGGGTGAGGGGCTGAGGGCCATTTTCAGGCTGGTGGGTGACTGAAGCTCCCAACCGCTCCTTTTTTCTTTTCTTTTTTTTTATTCTGGGCCAGCTTTAGCTCTGAGGCCTCGGCTGCTGAAAGCAGGTTTCTGGCCTTTGTTTACCTTCTGTATTTGATACAATGTTGCGGTCCGGCTGGCTGAAGCCGCTGACTAAAGCAGGTTTCTGGGGTTTTGTTTAGCTTCTATATTTGCAACATAGTTGCTTAGAGTTGCAGCTGAGAGGCCGGCAAGTCAGGCGGGGAATGTTGGAGTCCGCCGTCACTGTAGCAAGCAAGCCTCCCTGTTCGCTTCAAGCTGCCTGGCTGCCGGCCGCCATCTTGGCTGGCAGTTAATTTGCATATCTCCCTGATTAGCCAATGGGAAGGGTAGCGGATTTACGGCTAATTACCATGTTTCTCTTTTATTAGATAGGATGGTTATATGGCCACTGGCTCCTACAATAAAGACTTTCTTATACACCTACAACTTCTCAGGGCTTCTCCATCTGATACCCGGTGTTCAAGGAGGTCCAGCCCCTGGGAGAAGGCTCGGATCCAACAGTCCCAAACAAGAAAAATCCAGAGGCCCACACCAAGACACACATAATTAAAATGCCAAGGGTTAAAGACAAAGAGAGAATCTAAAAGCAGCAAGAGAAAAGCAGTTAGTTACCTACAAGCGAGCACCCATGTGACTGTCAGATTTCTTAACAGAAACTTTTCAGGACAGAAGGGAGTGGCAAGAAATACACAAAGTAATGAAAAGCAAGAACCTACAACCAAGATTATTCTACCCAACAAAGCTATCATTTAGAATTGAAGAAGAAGAAGAAGAAGAAGAAGAAGAAGAGGAAGAAGAAGAAGAAGAAGAAGAAGAAGAAGAAGAAGAAGAAGAAGAAGAAGAAGAAGAAGAAGAAGAAGAAGAAGAAGAAGAAGAAGAAGAAGAAGAAACAATAAAATAGCAATAAAACATATCTTTCAACAATTGAGTCTAAAAAAGCAATCTAATGAACAAAATAAACTAATGAATAAAATAGAAGCAGAGGCATAGAAACATGGAATAGACTGATGAATCTCGGAGGGAAGTGGGGGAGGGTGGGAAGTGATTAACCAAAGAACATATGCATATATGCATTACCAAAGACACAAACAATAGGGTGGTGAAGGCCTGTTTCAGGGCAGGAACTGGTTGGAGATTTAATGGGGGAGTGAGGGGGACATCTGTAATACTCTCAACAACAAGATTTTAAGAAATTAAATTAAAAACTCACAATATCATTTTTTTAGAGAAATAGAACAAAAATCTTCAGATTTGTATAGAAAACTCAAAAGACCCCAAATAGACAAAGCAATTCCGAGAATATAGAATGAAGCAGGAGATATCATACTACCTAACTTCAAATTATACTACTGAGCTATGAAAATCACAACAGCACGATATCAGCAGGAGAACAGACACACAGACCAGAGGAACAGAACTGAGGGCCCAGAAATAAAACCACAGGTATATGGGCAAATAATTTTTTTTGAACTTGTGACGTTAAATCCACAGAAGTAAAAACCGTATTGCGAGGGGCCAGGGAATGGGGCTACCAAGGAGTGGGAGCCTGACCACTAGAGGGAGGGCAGGGGTGACAGGACACACCCAGGCTGAGCTGGCTCAGGGGCCACTGGACAGCTCCTGGGAGCTCAGGCTGGCACCAGGCAGGCTCAGTGGTAGGGGCTCCACCAGCACAGCAGAGAACTTGGTGTCACCAAAGGCCTCATTCATCCGAGTCTCAAAGAAGCGCTGCAGGCTGATGATGGACTGCACGTCCGCCTTGTCCTCCGTCAGCTTGTACTTCTTGAGCATTCAGCCCACATCCTGGGCAAACTCTTGGGGGGGAGCTGTAGGGGCGACAACTTCTCCTGGAGGCGGCGTGGATCAGGGTCAAGTCTAATGTGCCGCCAGGCTGATCCACAGAAAAGCTGGAGTTGGTAGCCAGCTGGTGCAGGGCCAGCAAGGCTCCTGGCAGAAAAGGGCCAGCAGGAAGGTGCTGTCCCCACCGTCCAGGCTCAGGCTGCCAGCCTCCTCCTCCAGGTCAGGCAGCACGTGGCCGAGTGAGCAGCTCCACTCCTCCCCCGGCACATCCTGCAGGGCCGGCAGGTGGCAGTCCAGGTGGAAGCAGAACTCACACTGGTTGCACACAATCAGGTCGCCTGGCTTCTGACACACGCGGCAGATGGTGGCGCGGTCATCCAGGCTGGGGCTGAGTTGCCCTGTGAAGCCACCACCTCCAGGCTGGAGCTGGTGCTGCAGCTGGGTGAGACCAGGCAGGGCCCTCCGCAACCGGGCCCTCCCCCAGGGTCATTAGCACGGGCTTGGTGTCAGGGCCCTCGGTGGCAGGCAGGGCACCGATGGCAGCCTCTGTCTCTTCCTCCTTGACAATGGTCATGCCAGGCAGGGGCTGGGCACCAGGGGTGCCCGGCAGCAGCAGCTGCAGCCCCGCGCTTGGGGGACAATCTGGTTGTAGTCCTCGGGGGTGCTGCCTGGGAAGACCTTGAAGACTGGCGGCTGACTGTCAGCTGTGAGGTCAAGATCCAGGCGCTCGAGGCTGACCTGGGGCACCTTTTGCATGAGGCCGCTCACTGCACCCTCACCTGAGCGGGACCTGCGGGTGCAGCTTGGCGTGGACACCCCTATCCCTATGCCCGCCGGCTCCAAATGACAGCCACACTCACCGAAAAGCACACAATGGAGAAGAGCCTCTTCAATAGATGGTGCTGGGAGAATGGGGAAGCCACATGCAGAAAAATGAAACTGATTACAGTTTGCCCTCTTGTACAAAAATTAATTCAAAATGGATCAAAGGCCTAAATATAAGATCCGAAACAATAAAGTACATAGACTACAGCATAGGTACTAAACTTATGGACCTGGGTTGTAGAGACATTTTATGAATTTGACCCCAAAGGCAAGGGAAGTAAAGAGAAAAATAAATGAATGGGACTATATCAAACTAAAAAGCTTCTGCACAGCAAAAGAAACTGACAACAAAACAAAATGGCAACCGACTAAATGAGAGATGATATTTGCAAACAACAGCTCTGAAAGGGATTAATATCCTAAATATATTAAGAACTCATATAACTAAATACTGAACAAACAATCCAATTAAAAAACGGGTAGAGGATCTCAACAGAACCCTTTCTCAAGAAGACATACATACAAATGGCCATCACATATATGAAAAGATGTTCAACTTCACTAGCTATTAGGGAACTGCAAATAAAAACTACAGTTATCAACAAGACAGGCAACATCAAGTGTTGGAGAGGTTGGAGAGAAAAAGGAATCTTCCTTCACTGCTGGTGGGAACTAAAAATAGAGTTGCCATATGACTCAGCATTCCCTTTTCTGGGTATTTACCCCCCAAACTTGAAAATATTTATTCACAAAGCTCTATGCACCCCTATGTTCATTGCAGCATTATTCACAGTGGCCAAGACATGGAGACAACCAAAGTGTCCTTCCATAGAGGACTGGATAAGAAGACATGGTACATATATGCTAAGGAATACTACTCAACCATAAGAAAAGATGAAATACTGCCATTTGCAACAACATGGATGGACCTTGAGAATATTATGCTAAGTGAATAAGTCAGTCAGAAAACGCTAAGAACCATATGATCTCACTCATATTTCAGACACAGAGGTTACCAGAGGGAAGGGGTTTGGGGTAGTAAAGAGTAGAGGGGTGAAATGTATGGTGACAGAAGATGGTTTGGCTTCGAGTGGTGGGACACAATGCAACATACAGATCATGTGTCATAGAAATGTACATTTGAAACCTATATGACCAATGTCATGCCAATAAATTTAATAAAATAAAAATGTTAAAATAAAACAAAATATAAAATAAACAAGAATACAAGAATATTCCATTAGCCTAAATACCTAGTTGTGGCAAACTAATACTCTACATTGCATTTCCAAGTTAATTTGTTAGTCACTTTAATTGACATGTAAAACAAAATACATTTTTACAAGAAGGAGTTTCTTTAATTATGTTCCCGATTTTAAGGGAATCCTCACAGTCTTTTTATACCAACTGTATCAATAACAACAAATGAGTGAGGTAAGATCAGCAAGTCAATAGATTTCTGGATGTTAATTTTGTATCCTGCAACATTGCTGAATTCATTTATTAAATCTAGTGGTGTTTGTATGGAGTCTTTAGGGTTTTCTATGTACAATATTATGTCAACTGTGAATAATGACAGTTTTACTTCTTGCTTTCCAATTTGGATACCTTTTATTTCTTTTTCTTGTCTGATTGCTATGGCTAGCACTTCCAATACTATGTCGAACAGGAGTGGTAAAAGTGGGCATCCCTGTCTTGTTCCTGTTCTTAGGGGAAATGGTTTTAGTACAGTGGGGCCTTGACTTACGAGTGTCCCGGCTAACAAGTTTTTTGAGATACCAGTTGTCTCTTGGCCGATTTTTTGCATTGACTTGATAGAGTAATTTGAATTAACGAGCTCAGTCTCAGAACAAATTAAACTCATAAGTCAAGGCCCCACTGTATTTGCCTATTGAATATGATGTTGGCTGTCAGTTTGTCATATATGGCTTTTATTATGTTGACATATGATCTCTCTATTCCCACTTTGCTGAGAGTTTTTATTAAAAAAGGGAATCAGATTTTTTTTCAAATGCTTTTCTGCACCAATTGATATGATCATGTGGTTTTTGTCTTTCAATTTGTTTATGTGATGTATCACTTTTATTGATTTGCAGATATTGTATCAGCCTTGCATCCCCGGAATAAATCCCACTTGGTCATGATGCATGACCTTTTTAATGTATTGCTGGATACGATTTGCTAATATTTCACTGAGAATTTTAGCATCTATGTTCATCAGGGATATTGACCTATAATTCTCTTTTTTTGTAGTGTCTTTATCTGGTTTTGGGATTAGGGTAATCTTGGCTTCATAGAAAGAGCTTGGAAGTGTTCCTTCCTCTTGAATTTTTTGGAATAGTTTGAGGAGGATAGGTGTTAGTTCTTCTTTGAATGTTTGGTAAAACTCTCCTGTGAAGTTGTCCAGACCAGAACTTTTGTTTGCTGGAAGTTGTTTTTGTTTTTTTACTGCTTCAAATTCTTTGGTAGTTATTGGCCTATTCAGGTTTTCTGATTCTTCATGATTGAGTTTTAGAAGATTGTATTTCTCTAGGAGAATGTCCATTTTGTCTTGGTTGTCCATTTTGTTGCAATAGAGTTATTTGTGGTATTTTTTTTTTTACAATCCTTTGTATTTCTGTGGGGTCAGTTGTTACTTCACCTCTTTCATTTCTGATTTTGTTTATTTGGGTCTTCTTTCTCTGTTTCTTGGTGAGCCTGGCTAGAGATCCATCAATTTTGTTTACTCTTTCAAAGAACCAGCTCTTGGTTCTATTGATCTTTTGTATTTTTTTTTATATCAATGCTATTTATTTCTGCTCTGATCTTTATTATTTTCTTCCTTCTACTTACTCTGGGCTTTTCTTGTTGCTCTCTTTCTAGTTCTTTAAGTTGTAGGATTAGATAACTTATTACCAGTTTTTTGTGTTTTTTTTTTGTTTTTTGAGGTTGGCCTGTAGTGCTATGAACTTCCCTCTCAGGACTGCTTTTGCTGTGTCCCAGAAATTTTGGGTTGTTGTGTGTTCATTTTCATTTGTTGCAGGATGTTTTTTATTTATTCTTTGATCTTTTTGGTAACCCATTCATTGTTTAACAGCATGCTATGTAGCCTCCATGTGTTTGTTTTTTTATTGTTTTTATTGCAGTTGATTTGTAATTTTATGCTATTGTGATCTGAGAGGATGCTTGCTACGATTTCAATCTTCTTGCATTTGTAGAGACTTAGCTTATGTCCTAACATGTGGTCTATATTTGAAAATGTCCCATGTGCACTTGAGAATATATACTCTGTAGCTTTAGGATGAAATGTTCTAAAGATGTTAATTCGTTCCATCTGATCTAGTGAGTTGTTTAGGATTGCTGTTTCTTTGCTGATTTTTTTGTCTTGAGGATTTATTCAGTGATGTCAATGGGTATTAAAGTCCCCTACTATGATTATATTGCTGTCAATCTCTCCCTTGAAATCTTCCAGAAGTTTTTTTAATGTATTTGGGTGCTCCTATATTGGGTGCATATATGTTTATCAGAGTTATATTCTCTTATTGGATTGATCCCTTTAGTATTATGAAGTGGCCTTCCTTATCTCTTGTTATGGCCTTCACTTTGAGGTCTATTTTGTCAGATATAAGTATTGCTACCCCAGATTTTTTTGCATTTTCATTTGCCTGAAAAATGTTTTTCATCCCTTCACTTTCAGTCTGTGTGAGTCCTTTGTTCTGAGTTGGATCTCTTGTAGACAGCATATATATGGGTCATGTTTTCTTATCCATTCAGATACCCTACGTCTCTTGATTGGAGCATTTAATCCATTTACACTTAAAGTTATTATTGATAGGTACTTGTTTGTTGCCAGTTTTATTCTTAATGCCTGTGTTCTTTTCTATTTCTTCTTTTTACAGCAATTGCTTTAGCATTTCTTGCATTGCTGGCTTGGTGGTAATAAATTCCCTTAGCTTTGTCTGCGAAGCTCCTGATATCACCTTCAATTTTGAATGATAGCCTTGCTGAATAGAATATTCTTGGATTCAGTTTCTTGCTTTGCATCACTTTGTATACTTCATTCACTTCCCTTCTGGCTTTATGTGTTTCTGTTTAGAAATCAGCTGATATTCTAATGGGAGATCCCTTGTAGGTAACCTGTCTCTCTCTGGCAGCCTTTAAGATTCTTACTTTGTCGTTGACATTTACCATTTAATTACAATGATTCCCTACCATCATTGATGTTTCTATCTATCTCTCCCTTTCCCTTCCTCTCTGAAATCAATTTTTAAAAATCTTTTTTTCAAAAAAAAAAAAAAGACAGTACCTGACAGTGGTCAGCACCTCAGTACCTAACAGGGAGCCCAGAATTGGCAGGCAGAAGAGTGGGGTCCTAAACCAGCTCCCATGGGACATTAAAACCCAGCTGAAGCGAACAACACTTCACTTTTTAATATTTTTTTGCACCCTTTTCTTCTCTTTTTTTCCTCCCATTTTTCTTCCTTTCCATGATTTCGTTTTTCTCTTTCCTGATCGATGTTTCTCCCTCATCGATGTTTCTAACTCTCTATCCCTTTCCCTTCCTCTCTGTAAAAAATCAATAAAATATATTCATAAAAACAACAACAACATTGGTGTACAGTTAAGTTCCTGCTTTCATTTCTTTTGGATACATCCGTAGGAGTAATTGTACTGGATCATATTATAGATAATTCTACTTTTTGAGCAACTTGCAAACTGTTTTTCAAAGTGGCTACATCAATTTACATTCCCATCAGCAATGCACAAGGGTTCCAATTTTTCACCAGCACTTGTTATTTTCTGTTTTTATAAACTACTAGCCCACTGTACAGATTTGTGCACATTGAAAGGAAATTAATTAGAAGAAATATATTTTTTCTTTTTTTCTTAAATATATTTTATTGATTTTAGAGAAGAAGAGAGAGGGAGAGAGAGATAGAAACATCAATGATGAGAGAGAATCATTGATTGGCTGACTCCTGCAGGCCCCTTACTGGGGATCAAGCCCGCAACCCAGGCATGTGCCCTTGGCCGGAATTGAACCTTGGACCCTTCAGTCTGCAGGCTGATGCTCTATCTATTGAGCCAAACCAACTAGGGCTAGAAGAAATATTTTAATATCACTATTTTCCCTCTCTCTATAATAGAAGTGTCAGAGATGAAATAGAATTAGTAAAATGTATATGAAAATAATATATAAATTGATTAATAAACAAACAATAACAACATGATAAACAAAGACATGATATAAAAACAAAAACATGATATAAAAACAACATTGATAAGAAACAATGACTGATAAAGTGATTAAACTTATTCTAATATCTCCCTGTATACCACCAAGTCACTGCAGCTATGCAATAAACCAGATTCAGGGCTGACAGTGCCCCAGCAACAACGTAGCCCACAGCCAAAGGCAGAATCACGCGGCTCTGCGAGGAATCGGGCTCCCTCCTCTCTGGTTCCAGGGTGCATCACCAGAGAAGCACTGCTGCCAAGTCACCGCAGCTCTGCAGCTCCTGCATTGAGCATCTGCCCCCTGGTGGTCAGTGCATGTCATATGTACCGGCTGGTCGGCCAGTTGGCCAGTCACTTAGCCTTTTATATATATAAACTAGAGGCCCGGTGCACAAAACTTTGTGCACTCAGGGGGCATCCCTCAGCCCAGCCTGCCCCCTCTAACAGCCTGGGAGCCCTCACAGGATGTCCTACTGATGTCCCTGTGGGGAGCAGGCCTAAGCCGAAGTCTGGCCTCCCTCTGTGGAAGGCAACTGACCAATCAGGTATATAGATACTTTCTGAAGGCAGCACAGACTCCTTCCTTATTTCTTTCCTCTGCGGTTAGAGAATAGGGGACTAAAAGGTGGACACAGAACTGTGGCTGGGCCTGGGGCTCTTGTAGGTAGCAGAAAGAAGGAGAGGGCTGGGGAAAGTCTAGACACGGTTTTCTTCAATTGTCCTCCCTTCCTCCGGGCCCCTCGCTCTGTTTTTCCTTGTCATGATGGACGCTTGGGCCTCGGACTGACAGGAGCCCAGAGATGGTCGAGTTCAGCCCCCTCACTTCTCAGCTGAACATACAACCGCCTCACATTCCAAGTGGAGCTGTTTTCAAGTGGCTAAAGTGCTGGCAATTCATGCCTCCCAGCCTTTCCCCTCTCGGGTTTCCTCCTTGGGTCAGTTGCAAACTTCACCGAGACACCGAAGCAACTCTGCCCTGGTAGTTCTGCACCGGCCCCTGCCCGGGCCCGGCCGGGCACTCTTCCTTGAGGTCTCTGGGTCCACAGTCTGAGCTCAGGGAGGTCACCCAGAGCCCATTCCCCTGGACAGGTGGGGCAGGGGGGCTAGCTTGAAGAGCTGGAGAAAAATGGCAGAGTAAGAGTTGGTATGAACTGGCGCCTGCTTAGCCAGACTTCCTAAGCTCCCCACACCAGGAGGATCCCAGCTGAGGTCCCCTCCCTGCACCCAGTGCTCTCCTCCCTGTTCTACCACTGGGGGAAGGGAGAAGCTCACCTGCTCTGGACCCTGCCAACCTGGCAGGCTGAGGCACAGGCGGTGCAGCCTAGGGTTCTGGTGGCTGCGAGCCTTCTCCCCCTCCCTGAAGCGTGGGGCGGGGTTGCAGCAGCTCACAGCCACCCCTGGGCACCATGCATGGAGACACTGCTCTCCACTGAGCCACCATCCGCCCGGGACCTGTGGGGGTTGGGGTGGCCTCGGGCTTCCACTGGCCCCACTGAAGCCAGACTCGGCTTGGCCGGCCACCCCCGCCGCCCGAGGGCTGCACGTGCCCCATGGGCCTCATAGCCCTCATGAATCGCCGTGGTCCGGCCGTCCTATCCCAGGAAGTGGCCATCCCGATCACCATGGCTCACTCCCCGGTGCAGTTGGGCCTGCCCAGCAAGCATGTAGGCAGGAGCTGGGCCTCTGAGGGGAAGGAGGAGGGATGCATGGGCCAGGGCAGAAGTGGGGGACTTGGCAGTGTAAACACAGCCCCCCCCCCACGTCATGCCGGCCCCTCGCGCTGCATTCCTGAACCCCTGGGTGCCCCTGCCCAGCACTGTGCTCTCGGGCCTGGGGTGGGGGTGAGGGACCTTGAGCTGCGGCCTGAAGGCAGCCCTCGCTGGCTTGGAATCGCAGTGGTCGATCAGGGAGGGATGTGGGGTGCCAAATTCCGCCTCTCTCTCTCTCTCTCTCTCTCTCTCTCTCTCTCTCGGGGAGGGCCCCGTGCCCCCGCCCCCAGGTTGCACACGGGGGCCTGGATGGCAGCTTGCGCTGTCCCACCCTGCCTGCAGTATGCAAATTAGCCACCATCTTTGTTGGCGGTTAATTTGCATATCGCTCCGATCAGCCAATGGGAGGCGTAGCGAAGGTATGGTCAATTGCCATGTTTGCCTATTATTAGATAGGATAGCCATACTATTAGAAGTGGTATCGCATTATGGGTTTGATTTGCCTTTTTCTCATGGCCAGTGATGGTGAGCATTTTTTCATTTGATAATTGGCCATTTGTATATCTTCTTTGGAGAAATGTCTATTCAAGTTCTTTGCTGAGGCCATTACCAGTAAAAGCTGATTCTGTACTTTCTCCAAGTCAGTATAGTCTAGATCAGGGGTGGGCAAACTTTTTGACTCGAGGGCCACAATGGGTTCTTAAACTGGACCGGAGGGCCGGAACAAAAGCATGGATGGAGTGTTTGCGTGAACTAATATAAATTCAAAGTAAACATCATTACATAAAAGGGTACGGTCTTTTTTTTTTTTAGTTTTATTCATTCCAAACGGGCCGGATCCGGCCCGCGGGCCGTAGTTTGCCCACGGCTGGTCTAGATTATGCTGCAGCAATAACCAGCTCTAATATCTCAGTTGCTGAAGACAACAAAGTTTATTCCCCACTCCTCTTACATGTCCTATGTCCTGCTCAGGTCCACAGGGAGCTCTGCTCATTGTGGTACTCAGGGACACAAGTTGACAGTGACTTCATCGCCATAGGTCTTCCACTGTGACCACAGTACTGTGAAAGGGCATGTCAAAGCACGGGCTTGGGCTCAGAGCTTCTGCTCACATTCCATTTACCATGGTTATGCCCAACTTCAAAAGTGAAATTTAAGTGAAGCCGAGAACTATTCTGACATGATCTTGGAAAAAGAAGAAACAGTATATTTGTGAAGAGCAACAATGACCACTACCCCTGACCAGCGACACTACACTCCCCCTCAGGCAGTTCTTTCTCCAGCCTCATCTGGGGTTGGGTTAGAGCTGAGAACCTAGCGTCATCCAGAACAATGTTAGTTGTTACTAGCATCTCTGGTCTCTTCCTCGGCTGCCAATCTTTGCAGTTAATTGTAAAAGATTATATCCCCTTTCTTTAATTGCCACTGTGAATTTTTGACTGTTTCCCCCTATATTTTACTAAGTTATTATATTTCAGATCAGGGAGATTCTGGTGCCCTGTGTCAGTTGGCACCTGGAACTCTTCTCTTGCACAAATATTAAAGATGCAATGCAAAGGCAAGATCTGGGTAATGTCCTACCAAGCCCTGAACAGGAAACCCATTACAGGCAACGAACAGTTAACATTCATTAAACATTTATTCTATATCAGGCACTGGATATATCCTTTACATTTATTATCTCATCTAACCCTCCCCCTAACCCCTTAAGATCAATACCATTACTATACTCATTTTGTATCTGGGGAAACTGAGGCTGAGATCAAAGGCTACACACATGGTAAATGATGCATCCTGCATTCCCTGGGGCCTGCCCGCTGCTCACCCCTGCCCACTTCTCTGGAGCAAGCAGAGGCCTCCTCCGAGCTGAACTGGAGATCAAGGGAGACTTGACTCGGCCTGACTGGCTTGCTCCGAATCCACTCCACTTCCCCACACTATGTGTGTCCCTCTGCGGAACAACATCGCACTGGGAACTAGAACAAGTGATTAGTTCAGAAATACAGTTTGCAAATAGATGAGTTTTGAGCCTGTTTTTGAATTGTAATTGTATTGGAAATTGAATTGAGTGCTGAGGCTTTAGTTAATTCCCATGTAAAACAGAGGTTCTTACTGGGCACTGAGCTTGCATATGATCTGTGGTCCTGGGCCCGGGAAGCAGATTGGATTGGTGTGAGAGTTTCCCAGGACAGTGTTCACTGCTTCATCACATCTTAAAACGGGTTCGCGAGCCCTGGCTGGTGTGGCTCACTTGGTTGGGACGTCACTGGTACACCAAAAGGTTGCGGGTTTATCCCCTGATATCTCTCTCCCTCCCTCCCTTCCTCTCTCTCTAAAAAAACAACAAAAACAAGAAACATCCTCCAGTGAGGATTTTAAAAAAAGAAGGGGGGGGGCATGACCCAGTGTTATTAATTCCTATCTTAAAACATCTAAAATCTTTTGTTCAAAATTTCAAATAATCTTTAAAATTAAAAAAGTATATATCTTTATGCCAGGCCAGTGAGGCTCAGTGGTTGAGCATTGACCTATGAGCCAGGAGGTCACGGTTTGATTCCAGTCAGGGCACATGCCTGGGTTGTGGGCTCGATCCCAGTGTGGGGTGTGCAGGAGGTAGCCAATCAAGGATTCTCTCTCATCATTGATGATTCCACTTCTTTCTTCTTCTCCTTTCTCTCTGAAATAAATAAAAATATATTTAAATACATATATATATATTTTTAAATTTTATTCTGCTGAAAACAGCCTCCTTTTCGGGGCTCTGAATTTCAGCGCACACAGTTCACTACTAGATCATTCCTCTAGGTGGCAGCAAAACCCTCACATAAACTTTCTCTTGGTTTCTGAATTTTCTTATCACAGATTTTTTTATGCCAACGATGGAATCCGGACCTCGAACTTCTTTCAGCCTTTTCAGTCTTTTACCGCGGAGTGAGCTAAATGTGCTAAAGTGCTGACGCTGTTATTGCTTCAGGTTTGAATGCTGGATGATTGTTGGAAGGGCTCAGGTAGCACAGATTTCCCCAACTGACTACAAACACTGACCAGACCTTTGACATTTTTGTGTCCTCAGTCCCTGGGCAGAGTTGGTTGAGCAGGTAAATGAGTGCATAACCGTCAGAAACACACAATGCTAAGTATCTAGCTTGAGAAAAGGCTTTAAATGGCCATTTCTGTGGGCACCCCAGTGTTCCAGTCAAGGTCCATAATTTCAAGAAGAAAGCAACTCTGGCTGTCTTAGCAGAAACGGCATTTATTGGGACGATACGGGAGTATATTTTAGAATCACGAGGAAGGTCCACCCTGGACTGTCCCCTCATTTGCATCAAGCATCCCAGGCTTCTGGGCGGTGCATCCTCTGCCTGAGCCGGTCACGTTCCAGAGCCCGGGCTGGAGGGGCCTGACAGCCCCCAGGGAGCACCCAGCGCGCTGGCCTCCAGCCAGGGGCAGGCTTCACCCGGTGGCAGGGCCTCGGCCAGCTCCGCCTCCTCGCGTATTTTGTATTACCGCTCATTTACTCTCCTTAACTTAGAAGAGTTGTGAAGAACGTAGACTTCGTGGCTGGACTTTCACTGGCTCCAGGTGTTTCAGCAGGAAGCGCTCTGTTTACTGACAGCTTCTGGTCGGTTATCTACCTGGTTTAGAAATGTTCCTTCGTAGCCCAGCTAAGAGTTTCTGAAAACGGAAATCGGTATTGTATTTTACCAAATTCCTTAGGAGCACAACGTTTTTCTCCCTTAATGTGTTTCTACAGAGAGTGACATTGACATACTTATTAATATTGACCCTGTCTTGCATTTATGAGATTAATTCATCCAACAATTCATCACAGTTCATTACAATAGGACAAATGCCTGTTGAGTGCCTGCTCAGTACAAGCAGTGCTCTCAGCCGGGGGACGAGCAGAAGAACACAACAGCAGGGAACAAAGCAGAAGGGAGTGCCCACACTCAGTCCAGCTGCAGGGGGCAGACAGTTATTTTTAAAATGTAAAATGGAAAGTATTGATAGGAGAGGGGCACGTAATAGACATAGAATCCCAGTCGTTTAATAGCTACTCACTATTTAAAAACAGATTTTCTTACAGACCCTGGGGACCTGAAGGCTGTATTACAAGGAGGAGAACAGGCCTCAGAGGCAAGGCAGCCCAGCACCCAGGTCAGGGACGGCACCCACTGAAGGCTAGTCTTTGCAGCCTTCTGGGGCTAACGTTTGAAGGACAATGAAAAGGCAGGCCCCGGGAACTCGTTAACTCAGATTTCCCCCCACTCACTAACCCACCGTGAGAGTTTGTTTGGAATGAATGTCGGAGAGCACTTCGTTTTGTGTGTTTTAGGGTATTATACCTGCTGCTCCCTCCCATTGCGGCAATATGGAGTAAACACTCATGCATGGCCCAACCTTGTCTCTGCTTATTGACTCAGTAGAGACAGGCAGTGACAGACTTGATTTTGTGTCTGGTTTCAGTATGTCGGAGGGTGATAGTGCTGTGAAAAAAAAATAAAACGTGGAAAAGGTTGGGAGGTGTGTGTGTGTGTGGAGAGAGAGAGAGAGAGAGAGGGAGAGATTTTAAGATTTTAAACATGGTGGGAAGGAAGTGAAGGGGAGAGTCATGTGACTGTCTGGAAGAGCATTCCAGGCAGAGGGAACTGCATATCCCAAAATTCTGAAGCAGAAGCATATTCTGTTCCTATTCATGGAACATAGAGGACAGTTGTATGACTGGAGTTGAGAGAGAGGAACAAAGTTGGAGGTGATAGTAGCCTGTTAGATCATGTCCAGTGGTCGGCAAACTGCGGCTCTCGAGCCACATGCGGCTCTTTGGCCCTTGAGTGTGGCTCTTCCACAAAATACCGACTTCTGTGCATGGGCCACGAAGTTTCAATCGCACTGTACATGCGCGCCCGCACGTGGTATTTTGTGGAAGGGCCACACTCAAGGGGCCAAAGAGCCCAATGTGACTCTCGAGCCGCAGTTTGCCGACCACGGGTGTAGGCCATTGGAAGGACTGGCTTTTAATCTGAATAAGATTAAAATGGGGACTCACTACAGGGTTTTAAGAAGAGCAGTGGCATGGCCAATTCATGCTGAGCAAGGATCCCGCTGACTATTCTGTTAAGACCGTGTGCTGACGTGGAACAAGCACTGAATCAAGGAGGCCAGCGAGGAGGTGGCTGCAAGGATCCAGGCGAGAGAGAAAGATGGCGAGGCCCAGGCGCTAACAGGGCACATGATGAGAATCCATCAGATTCGGAATAGATTTAAACACTGGGCCAACGGGATTTGCAGAAAGGTTGGATAAGGTATGTAAAAGAGAAGAGTCAAGAATCACTTCAAAGTTTTTTTTGCCAGAGGATAGATTTGACATTAACTAAAATGTGAACGACTTTGGGCAATTTTGAGAAGAAAAGTATATTGCACTTGAGATGCTAATTATTGCAGGTGGATATATGAGAAGGGAGTTCAGAGATGAAAATGTGGGAGTGGTCAGTATAGAGAGGGCATAAAAGCCACGAGATAGGGTGGGCTCACGAAGGGAGTGTGTGCAGAAAGAGATGTCTGAGGACCGCTCTCTAACACACTCCAAGTTCAAGAGGTGAGGAAGATGAGGAAGAACCAGCAATGCAGACTGAGAAGGTGCAGCCAGAAGTAGCAGGAAAATCAGAAGAGTGCATTGAGAAGAGCATTTGAAGAAGAGGAAGTGATCAGCCGGGCCGGACGCCGCTGAAAGGTCAAGTGGAATTAAGAACTGAAAGTCGAGTGTTAGATGTAGCAGCGTAGAGGTCTTTGGTGACCTTGAGTAGGTTCGTGGAGTGACTGGTACAAAAGTCTGAGTGGAAGGGGCTCACAAGAGAATGGGAGGAGTCAGCACATATTGACAACTCTTTAGAGAAATCTGGGAATGGAAAGAAACAAATGGGATAGTAACTGGCGGGAGGAATGCAGTTCAAAGAGTATTTATCAGATGAGAGAAATATGGTTGAGCTAAAAAATGAATGTAAGAGCTGGTTCTTTGAAAAAAATGTAAAAGGTAACAATCAAGAAAGCAAAAAATACACAAAATAAGAAATTAGGGAAAAATTAAAAGGTTCACAAAGTTCTGCTTCATTCAACTGTATGCAAATGCACTTGAAAACCTAGATGTCTTGGATAATCTGTTTCAAAGAAAATATAATTTATAAAATTTAACTCTAAGAGAGTTTTAAAAATCTAAATTGTGAACTTACCACAGAAGAAATACAGGAGGTTGTCAAAGATACAGTAAAGAAGGTTGCTTCTGCACCGTTGCCTCGATGGAAACACAGACCTCTCTGAGAGCACCTTCTCCTCAGCAGCGATTCTCAACCGTGCGCCGCCAGAAGCTTTAAACATGGAACACCTGACTACGTAGTCAGGGGCACTGACCTCTTTCCCTTAAACCAGTGGTTCTCAACCTTGGCTGCACATGAGAATCACCTGGGAATCTTTTTAAAATCCTGATTTCTGGGCCTCATCCTCCGGAAATTCTGTTTCTTTGTTATGGGGTGGGGCCACAACATTAGTAACAAAGAAACAGAATTTCCGGAGAATGAAGGCAGAAATCAGATTTTTAAAAAGAATTCCCAGGTGATTCTAATGTGCAACCAAGGTTGAGAACCACTGCCCTAAAGGAAGCATCAGGCCCACACATTTTCACCTGGGCAATTATTGATTACGGTATTCAAACCTTAGAGGACAGAATACGTTAATGCTACTTAAATTGTTCCAGAATAGAAGCAAAGAACCAAAGCTTCCAATTCTTTTATGACATGAGCAGTTATGCTGATTTTGAAATCAAGTAACATTAGACCCTCAAAAAGAAAATTGTAGCCCACTTTCACTTTTGAATATCAATGTGAAAATCCTAAATAAAGTATTAGCAAACAGAATCAAGCTCTGTATTTTTTCTTTTTCTTTTTGTTAATCCTTGCCAGAGGGTATTTTCCATTGATTTTTAGGGAGAGTAGCAGAGAGAGGGAAAGACAGAGAGAAACATCGATGTGAGAGAAACACATTGATTGGTTGCCTCCTGCACAAGCCCTGACCAGGGCCCTGGCCGGGGAGGAGCCTGCAACCAAGGTACGTGTCCTTGACTGGAATCAAACCCGGGACTCTTTGGTCCACAGGCCAACACTCTATCCATTGAGCCAAACTGGTTGGGGCCGTTTTTCCTTTTTAAAAAAAACCTTTAATTAAATTTATTGGTGTTACCTTGGTTAATAAAATTTATAGATTTCAAGTGTACAATTCCATAATACACCATCTGTATATTGTATTGTGCATTCACCACCCAAAGTCAAGTCGCTTTCCTTCGCCATTTACCCCCCTTTATCCTAGTCTACCTCCTCCCAACTCCCTTTCCCTCTGGTAATCACCATGCTGTTGTCTGTGTCTGAGGTGTTTTTTTCTTAATTCCTTCACCTATTTCACCCAGCCCCCAACACCCTCCCCTCTGACAGCTGTCTGTCTGTTCTCTGTCTTTATGAGTCTGTTTCTATTTTGTTAGTTTATTTTGTTCATGAGATTCCACATATGAGTGAGTTCATATGGCACTTGTCTTTCTCTGACTGGCTTATTTCACTCAGCATAAGTCCCTCCATGCAGTTCTAAATGGTAAGGTTTCATTCTTTTTATGGCTGAGTAATATTCAGTTGCATAAATGTACCAAGCTTTTTAAAAAAATATATTTTTATTGATTTCAGAAAGGAAGGGAGAGGGAGAGAGAGATAGAAACATCAATGATGAGAGAGAATCACTGATTGGCTGCTTCCTGCACACCCCCCGCTGGGGATCGAGCCTGCAACCTGGGCATGTGCCCTCGGAATCAAACCTGGGACCCTTCAGTCCATAGGCCGATACTCTATCTACAGAGCCAAACCGGATAGGGCTGTACCAAGCTTTTTTGTCCACTAATTTACTGATGGGCACTTGGGGTGCTTCCAAATCTTGGTTATTGTAAATAACACTGCGTTGAACATAGGGGTGCATATATTCTTTCAAATCAGTGTTGTGGGTTTCTTTGGATATATTCCCAGAAGGGGAATCCCTGAGTCATAAGGCAGTTCCATTTTTACGGTAATTTTCTGAGGTAACTTCATACTGTTTTTCACAGTGGCTGTACCAATCTGCATTCCCACCAACAGTGCACTAGGGTTCCCTTTTCTTCACAGCCTCGCCAGCACTTCTCATTTGGTGATTTATTGACGATAGGCATTCTGACAGGTGTGAGGTGATAGCACATTGTGGCTTTAATTCACATTTATCTGATGCTCAGTGACATTGGGCATCTCTTCATATGTCTATTGGCTTTCTGTATGCTCTCTTGGAAGAAGTGTCTATTCCAGTCCTTTGCCCATTTTTGTTGTTGTTGTTGCTAATCCTAACCCAAGGATATTTTTCTTTTCTTTTTAAAAATATTTTTATTGATTTCAGGGAGAAAGGGGGAGGGGGGAGAGATACTGGAAGAAACATCAATGATGAGAGAGAATCATTGATCGGCTGCCTCCAGCACGCCCCACACTGGGGATCAAGCCTGCAATCCGGGCATGTGCCCTTGACTGGGAATCAAACCCATGACCTCCTGGTTCATAGGTCAATGCTCAACCACTGAGCCACATGGGCCAGGCCCAAGGATATTTTTCATTGATTTTTAGGAAGAGTGGAAGAGAGAGGGAAAGACAGAGAGAAACATCGATGTGAGAGAAACACATCGATTGGTTGCCTTTTGCACAAGCCCTGACCAGGGCCCAGGCCGGGGAGGAGCCTGCAACCAATGTATGTGCCCTGTATATGCATGAACATGGTATATGCTTCCACTTATTTGTATCTTCTTCAATTTCTTTCTTCAGTGTCATATAATTTTTCGAGTACATCTTTTATATCCTTGGTTAAATTTATTCCTAGGTATTTAATTTACTTTTTGATGCTATTGTAAATGGGATTGTTTTCTTAGTTTCCCTTTCTGATAGTTCATTAGTGGTATATAAGAATGCAACTGATTTCTGTATATTTATTTTTTATCCTGCTACTTTACTGAATTCATTTATCAGTTCTAGTAGTTTTTTGTGTGGAATCTTTAGAGTTCTCTATATACAGTATCATTTCACCTGCAAATAATGACAGTTTTACTTCTTTCTTTACAATTTGGATGCCTTTTATTTAATTTAGTTGTCTTATTGCTGGATTTCCAGTACTATGTTGAATAAACGTGATGAAAGCGGACATCCTTGTTTTATTCCTTTTCTTAAGGGAAACAGTTTTTTCCCATTGAGTATGATGTTGGCTGTAGGTTTGTCATATATGGCCTTTATTATGTTGAGGTATGTCCCTCTATTCCCACTTTGCTGAGAGTTTTTATCATAAATGAGTGATGGATTTATCACATGCTCTTTTTGCATCTATTGATATGATCATGTGACTTTTATCCTTCATTTTGTTTATGTAGTGTATTATGTTTATTGATTCTCAGATATTGTACCAACCTTGCATCCCCAGAGTAAATGCCACTTGATCACTTGATCTTAGCCAAAAGGCCTACAAGCAATAAATTTCACTTGATCATGGTGTGTCATCTTTTTAATGTATTGCTGGATCTGATATGCTAATATTTCGTTGAGTATTTCACAATCTGTTCGTCAGATATATTGGCCTATACTTTTTTTTTTTGCTTTGTAGTGTGTTTATTTGGTTTTGGAGTTATAATAATGCTGGCCTCATAAAATGACTTGGGAGTCTTCCCTCCTTTTGAATTTTTTAAAATAGCTTGAGAAGGATAGTGTTAGTTCTTCTTTGAATTTTTGATAAAATTCACCTGTGAAGCCATCTGGTCCAGGACTTTAGTTTGTTGAGAGGCCTGATGCACGAAATTTGTGCACAGGGGAGGGGGGTGTTCCTCAGCCTGGCCTGCACCCTCTTCAATCTGGGACCCCTCTTGTAATCCAGAACCACTGGCTCCTAAGCGCTCACCTGCCTGCCTGCCTGATGCCCCTAACTGCTCTCCTGCCTGCCCGATGCCCCTAACTGCTCTCCCCTCCTGGCCTGATCCCCCTAACTGCCTATCTGCTCTCCCTTCCTCTTCATGCCTTCAGACCCTGGCACAGGAGTGCTGAGAGCTCTCCCCTGAGGCCCCACCCCCGTCCTGACGACACCCTCCGGGCTGGGTGGCACCTCGGGCCTATGTGTGCCTCCCTCTGCCAGGGGGGCCGCCCCCAGCGGCAGCCTCATGTCCCGGTGGCGCTGCGGGCCTATGTGTGCCTCCACCAGGGGGGCCGCCCCCAGCGGCAGCCTCATGTCCCGGTGACGCAAGTCCCCGCCCCCCAGCTCCTGTTTGCGCGCAGCCTGTTGACCGGTTGTGACTGGGACACCGTTAGGACCAATTAGCATACTACCTCTTTATATATATAGATTCTTGTACTCATTTTGGTCTTTGTTGTTTTTTCTAGTTTCTTTAAATGTAAAGTTAGATTGTTTATTTGACATTTTTCTTGTTTCTTGAGATAGGCCTGCAATGCTATAAATTTCCCTTTTAGGACTACTTTTGCTGTGTCCCATAGATTTGGGGTTCTTGTGTTCTCATTTTCATCTGTTTTCAGGTATCTTTTGATTTTTTTTTATGTGCTATCATTGTTAACCCCTTCATTGTTTAGTAACATGTTATTTAGCTTCCATATCTTTGTGTGTTTTTCATTTTTTTCTTCAATTGATTTCTGGTTTCATACCATTGTCGACAAAAGGATGCTTGATAAAATTTTAATCTTTTAAAATGTATTGAGATGATTTTGTATCTTAACATGTGGTCTATCCTGGAAAATGTTCCATGTGCACTTGAAAAGAATGTATATTCTGCTGCTTTGGGGTGCAATTCTCTGAAGATATTAATTAAATCCATCTGGTCTAGCCTGACCAGAGTGGCTCAGTTGGTTGAGTGTCATCCTGTGCACTTAAGGTTGCTGGTTTGATTCCCAGTCAGGGCACATACCTGGGTTGTGGGTTCGATCCTTGGTCAGGGCACATAGGGAAAGCAACTGATCAATGTTTCTCACGTCAATGTTTTTCTCTCTTTCTCTCCCTTCCTCTCTCTAAGCATGTTCTCAAGTGGGGATTAAAAATAAATAAACTTTATAAAAACAGCCCTAGCCAGTTTGGCTCAGTGGATAGAGCATCAGCCTGTGGACTGAAGGGTCCCGGGTTTGATTCCAGTCAAGGGCACATGCCTGGGTTGCAGGCTTGATCCCCAGTAGGGGGAGTGCAGGAGGCAGCCAATCAATGATTCTCTTTCATCATTGACGTTTCTATCTGTCTTTCCCTTTCCCTTTCTCTCTGAAATCAATAAAAATATAGTTAAAAAATAAAAATAAAAATCCATCTGTGCTGTTTCCTAGTTGATTTTCTGTCGGGAAGATCTATCCATTGATGTCAATTGGGTGTTAAAATCCCCTACTGTATTACTGTTGATTTCTCCCTTTATGTTCATCAAGATTTGCTTTATATATTTTGGTGCTCCTGTGTTCGGTGTATAAATATTTACAAGGGTTATATCCTCTTGTTGGATCAATATCTTTATCAGTATGTACTGTCCTCCTTTATCTCTTATTATAGCCTTTGTTTTTAACTCTATTTTGTCTGATATAAGAATTGCTATCCTAGCTTTTTTCTTTCATTTTCATTTGCATGAAATATCATTTCCCATCTCTTTACTTTGAGTCTGTGTGTATTATTTGTTCTGAGATACGTCTCTTATGGACAGCATATATATGGATCTTGTTTGCTTATCCATTCAGCTACCCTGTGTTGTTTGATTGAATCATTTAGGTCACTTACATTTCAAGTGATTATTGATAGGTACATATTTATTGCCATTTTATCTTTATAACTATGTTCATCTGTGGGTTTTCTTCTTCTTCTTCCCCTTCTTCTTCTTCCTTTTCTTCTTCTTCTTCTTCTTCTTCCTCCTCCTCTTCCTCTTCTTCTTCTTCTTCTTCTTCTTCTTCTTCTTCTTCTTCTTCTTCTTCTTCTTCTTCTTCTTCTTCTTCTTCCCCTTCTTCTTCTTCTTCTTCTTCTTCTTCTTCTTCTTCTTCTTCTTCTTCTTCTTCTTCTTCTTCTTCTTCTTCTAGAAGACCCTTTAACATTTTCTATAATACTGATTTGGTGATAATAAACTCCTTCCTTTCGCTTTTTCTTCTCTGGAAGCTCTTTATCTCTCCTTCAATTTTAATTTTTTGTTGTTGTTTTAAATCCTTACCCAATGATATTTCTCCATTGATTTTTACAAAAAATGGAAGGGAGGGAGGGAGAGAGAGAAACATGGATGTGAGAAAGACCCATCGATTGGTTGCCTCCTGCACAAGCCCTGACTGGGGCCGGGATCAAATCTATAACCCAGGTATGTGCCCTTGACCAGGAATTGTACCCGCGACCCTTTGATCTGAGGGCTGATGTTCTAACCCCTGAGAGAAACTGGCCAGGGCTTAGTTTAATTTTTTAAAATTTTATTGATTTTCTTTTTGAGAGAGGAAGGGAGAGTGAAAGCAATGTGAGAGAAACATTGATTGGTTGCCTCTTGCACACACCCCAACCAGGAATTGAACCTACAACCTGGATTTGCCCTGACTGGGAATTGAACCCACCACCCTTTGGTGTATGGGATGATGTTCCAACCAACTGAGCCACACCAGCCAGGGCTTTCCTTCGATTTTAAATAATAGCCTTGCTAGGTAAAGCAGTCTTGCGTGTCCGTGATTTTCATCACTTTGAATATTTTCTGCCAATTCTTTCTGGTCTGAAATGTTTCTGTTGAGAAATCTTCTCATAGTCTTAGGGGAGCTCCCTTGTAAGTAATTAACTATATTTCTCTTGATGCTTTTAAGATTTTCTTTTTGTCTTTAATGTTTGCCATTTCAGTTATGATATATCTTGGTGTGGCCCTCTTTGGGTTCATCTTGTTTGGGACTCTCTGCACTTCCTGGACTTGTGTCTTTTCCTTCACTAGGTTAGAGAAGGTTTCCGTCATTATTTCTTCAAATAAGTTTTCAGTTCTTCTTCTGGTACTTCGATTATGCAGATTTTGTTAATCCTCACCTGAGGATATGTTTTCCATTGCGTTTTAGAGAGACAGGAAGGGAGGAAGGGAGGGGGGAGGGGAGAGAGAGAAACTTTGATGTGAAAGAGACACACTGATTGGTTGCCTCCCACATGCACCCTGACAGGGGATGGAACCTGCAACCCAGGTACGTGCCCTTGACCAGAGTTGAATCTGCTAACCTTTGGTGCATGGGCTGACACTCTAACCACTGAGCCAGGGCTAACACTGGCCAGGGCTAAACTTGTTTTTTAAAAGCTTTTTTCTTTTACTGCTCTGATTCAGTGTTTTTTGCTATCTTGTCCTCCAAATGGCTGATTTGATCTTCTGCTTCATTTAACCTACTGTTTATTCCTTCTAGTATATTCTTCAATTCTTGTATTTTTCATTTCTGACTGGTTCTTTTTTTTAAAATATATTTTATTGATTTTTTACAGAGAGGAAGGGAGAGGAATAGAGAGTGAGAAACATCGATGAGAGAGAAACATCGATCAGCTGCCTCCCGCACATGTCCCACTGGGGATGTGCCCGCAACCAAGGTACATGCCCTTGACTGGAATCGAACCCGGGACCTCTCAGTCCGCAGGCTGACGCTCTATCCACTGAGCCAAACCGGTGCTGGCTGACTGGTTCTTTTTTAAAATTTCTATGTCCATTTTCCTGCTGCTGAAGTTCTCACTAAGTT